>NC_080545.1:97647150-97804650 GCF_028640845.1 Ahaetulla prasina
ATCTATCATTTATCATCCATCCTGAGTCCCTAGGGAGATAGGGCGGTATAAAAGTACGAATAAATAAATAAATAAATCCTGTTGTGGTCCGCCAACAGCCTGCAGAGCTGGCAGCGGAGTCAGACAGCCATGAGGTTAAGGAAGAACATGGGCCAGTCCTGGAGGCTGGGGAAGGCCCGGATGAGGGCTCTGCGTCGGAGGCAGAGGTGGGGCCAGGGCCATCGGGGAGTGATGTGCGGACTCCAGAGCCTCCAGAGGCTGACGGTAGTGAGGCAGAGGAAGAGGAGGAGCCTGTTCCTAATGCACGCCTGTGAAGAGCTGCCAGAAAGTAAGAGCAGCTCAAGCAAAGAGTATGACTAGGGAGTAGGGCCAAGAGATGATTGGCCCCTCCCACAAGGCTTAAAAGACCAGCAACGGCATTTGGGCTCTTTGTCGGAAAACAACATTGATAGAATTGCTCTTTGTCTTGCTGCATTTATTCCTTGTCGGTGTTTTCTGCTTTTGAACTTTTGCCAAGAAAAGCCTTTGGCAGTTTGCATAATTAGACCAAGATTGGTGATAAGACTGAAGACTTGTGTTATGAAGACTTTTTTTAAAATTTAGTTTGGACTACGCTGAGAATGACTTAATTCTCAGCTGTTCTAATAAAGTCTGGTTGTTTTTTGAATTGAGTGCGTCTACTACTACCTACTTGGGCCTGGGTCACAACACATCCATCCATCCATCTCTCCCATCTTCTAGCTCCATCTCTCGTACGTCTACTATCTATTTATATCTATCCCTCCACCTATCCCTGTCTTTATCTAAACTCTCTCTCCATCTATCCATCCACCCATCTGTTTTATCTTTCTCTCTATACACACACATATACAAACACACATAATCTATTTACCTGCCTACCTACCCACCTGCTATCATCCATCCATCCATCTCCCTCCCATCTAGCTCTCCATATATTTTATTATTTGTGACTCTATCGTCTAACATCTCTCCCCCCAGCTCTCTTGACTATTTTTCTATTATTTTTCCCATCCTCCCTCTTTCCCTCCCTCCCTCCCTCCCTTTGTCTCTCTCTCCCTCCTCCTCTCTCTCCTCCCTCCTTCCTCTCCTCTCCTCCCTCCTCCCTCCCTCCTCCCTCCCTCCTTCCTCTCTCCCTCCTCCCTCCTCCCTCCTCTCTCCTCCCTCCCTCCTCTCTCCTCCCTCCCTCCTTCCTCTCTCCTCTCTCCTCTCTCTCCTCCCTCCTCCTTCCTCTCCTCCCTCCCTCCTTCCTCTCCCTCCTCCTCTCTCTCCTTTCTCCCTCTCTCTCTCCCTCCTCCCTCCCTCCCTCCTCTCTCCTCCTTCCTCCCTCCTCCTCTCCTCCTCCCTCCCTCCTCTCCTCCTCCTCCTCCTCCTCTCCTCCCTCCTCCTCTCCTCTCTCTCTCCCTCCTCCCTCCCTCCTCCTCTCTCCTCTCTCTCCTCCTCTCCTCCTCGCTCTCAGTTCCTTGAGCCATACAGTACCCAAGGAGGATTCCCACGAGGGGTTAAGCCATCTCACTTTCCTGCCTGAAGGATGGCTCAGACAAACTTGGCCTTTCAGCTGAAGTTCTTGCCACCGAAGTGTTCGAATGAAGGAGCCACACCATCACAAAAGGATTGGTTTTTTGCCTTTTTTTTAAATAAACTTTATTCTATATTACAAATAGCTTTTTTTTTTGTTTGTTTTGTTCTGTTCTGGACTGCAAAATAGGAACGCCTTCTATTTACAAACACAGGTATACAATTAAGTATAACAAAGGTACAGAAGCTTTACCGAGTAACAACCGGGTCCTGTTTTGAAAGAACTTATCATCTGCGTGATACGGTTTGGGTTTTGAAAACTCAAGATCATTAGGTTAAAAAAAAAAAGAAAAAATAACTGAAAAAGGAAGAAAAGCAGTAGGCTTCAATAATCTGAAAACCTGCACATTTGCAATCCAGGCTGTATTGTTTATTTATTTGTTTATTTATTATTATTATTATTATTATTATTTGTGGCTCTTTGTAATACTGTCTTATAAAGATGAGATTTTCTCCAATGTTTCCTGTTTAAAATAGGAATTTTACTAAATCAGGCAGAGGTTGAACTATACCAGGGTTCTGCAAACTTGGCTCTTTTAAGACTTGTGGACTTCAACTCCCAGAGTTCCTGGCTGAGGAACTCTGGGAGTTGAAGTCCACAAGCCTTAAAAGAGCCAAGTTGGCAGACCCCTGAACTATACCAAACTTGAAGACGGGGACGGGGGGGACGGGGACTCCAACTCCCATTCCATGCTATCTGGGGAATTCTGGGACTTGGAGTCTACACGTCTTCGTTGCTGAGGTTGAGAAACACCGGCGTACAGGAGATCAAAACACAGTTAAAAATCGCCAGGGTGTTCGGCCGCTGGCATAAACAACTACAGGTAGTCCTCGACCTACGAAACATAATCGAGACCCGGATTCCTGTTGCTAAGGTAGTGGTTACATGCGTTGCACCTTTTTTGTGTGTGTGCCACGGTCGTTAAGCGAATTAGTGCAGTTGTTAAATGAATCACGCGGTCGTTAAGTGAAGCTGGCTGGGAAAGTTGCAAATGGCGATCACGTGACCCCCCTCCCCTCCCCCGCCCCCGGATGTTGCAACTATCGAAAATACATGCCGGTTGCCGAGTACCCGAATTTTTGACCATGGGGACCACGAAGATGCTGTGATCTTTGTAAGCGCTCACATTTTTTTTCACCGCTGATGGAACTCGTTGTAAGTCGAGGACTCCCTGTCACATTGGCTCAAATTCTGCCCAGTAATGACAAGGTAGTATTTGCATTTCCTGTCGTTTCTGCAAGTCTTTGTCCAAATTACCGTTTGTAGCTCTTTTAATGCCATGCATTAAAAAAAAAAAACACCAGATAAATGCAGAAATCGCAGAAGTCATAATGCAGGGGGGGGAAAGATAACAATCAGAATTTCTTCGGGATGAGAAGATCTTGGACACCAAAAATAAAACTGCGTTTGGAATTCAGAACTGCATCCCAGAATCCTTGGAAATGTGATGAAGACCAGCTTTAAAAAAAAAAAGTTTTGTTTTCTCTATTCGGTGTGAGATAAAACCCTGAATTTGAATTGTCTGAATTGAGCCTTAAGCCAACCACACTGGGAGTGATTAAGTAACACAAAAACAACAACAAGGTCTTTCGGGAACAAGCATCTCCATTCCTATATATGGTTTAAACTTGGTTAGGGTTAATCCTGGGTTTATTTCGGGTCCAGGTGGCTTAGCTCATGTGGTTATGCTATCATTCCAAAGGATGATGCGAAGACGGAATATGGATTCATCTCGCACTATGTGAACCTTGTCGCTCTTTAAAACAGAGACTAACTTCACACAACCCAGTTTAAACCCAGTTACTGAGCTACCCCAACTTCTAGATTCAGGTTATCCAATAAACCATCAACCATCAAATGGACAGGGTACGAGGAACGGCAGTAAGCCACATGAAATAAAAACGAAAATTAAAAATGAAATGAACTTGAATGGGGTTGCTAAATTTTTTTTAAAACAACCAGATTCAGCGTGTTGTACAAACACATCTGAAATTACAGTCAAACGTTTGGGCAAAATAACAGATCGATTGAACGTGAAATTTCTCGTACAGGTGGTAGTCCTCGACTTACGACCACGGAACATGGTGACCATCATAAATGTGAATCGGTGGTTAAGCATCTGAATTGTGATCACGTGACCATGGGGATGCTGCAAGGGTCGTAAGTGTGAAAAACGGTCATAAGTCGCTTTTTTCAGCGCAGTTGTAACTTTGAATGGCTACTAAATCAGGGGTCTCCAACCTTGGCAACTTTAAGACTTGTGGACTTCAACTCCCAGAATTCCTCAGCCAGCAAAGTTGAAGTCCACAAGTCTTAAAGTTGCCAAGGTTGGAGACCCCTGCACTAAATGAATGGTTATAAGTCGAGGACGACCTGTAATAATAAACAGGGAGGGTGGAGGTGGATAAATGGAATTTATTTCACGTTCCTACCAGTTTCCATGTTCAGGAACTGCACCCATCTAAAGTTTGCTAAATTTCCCAAAGCTCTGGATTGATTTCGTACGAGACGGCACTCTGGATGGCTTTGCGTCAAGGCAGAATGCACTGTTAGGGAACCAGAACTCAGCAGAATTTGTAGAGAAACGTGACGGAACCTTGGAGAAAGAAGTTGTTTAACAGACTTATTGGATCACAGCTCGCTGGGAGCTGATACCGTTGGCATGGAGAAGTGTGATGTGTTTTCCTGGATCAAATCAGATTTGTTTTGAGGAAGGAAGGAAGGAAGGGAGGGAGGGAGGGAGGGAGGGACGGAGGGAAGAAGAGGCAAATAAGAGGGGGAAGGAAGGAAGTAAAGGAAGGAAGGGGAGGACGAGAAGGAAGGGAGGGAGGCAGGAAGGGGAGGAGGGAGGAAAGAAGAAAGGAGGGAGGGAGGGAAGGAGAGGAAATAAGAGGAGGAAGGAAGGAAAGGGAGGAGGAAGAAGGGAGGGAGGAAGGAAGGAGGGACGGAGGGAAGAAGAGGCAAATAAGAGGAGGAAGGAAGTAAAGGAAGGAAGGGGAGGAGGAGGAAGGAAGGAGGGAGGGAGAGGCAAATAGGAGGAAGGAAGGAAATAGAGGAAGGGAGGGGAGGAGGAGGAGGAAGGAAGGAAATAGAGGAAGGAAGGGGAGCAGGAGAAGGAAGGAAGGGGAGGAGGAGGAAGGAAGGCGGGAGGAGGAGGCAAATAGGAGGAAGGAAGAAATAGAGGAAGGAAGGGGAGGAGGAGGAAGGAAGGAAGGAAGGAGTGGGGGAGTGAGGGAAGGAGAGGCAAATAAGAGGAGGGAAGGAAGTAAAGGAAGGAAGGGGAGGAAGAGGAAGGAAGGAAGGGGAGGAGGAGGAGGAGGGAGGAAGGGAGAAGGGAGGGAGGAAGGAGAGGCAAATAAGAGGAAGGAAGTAAAGGAAGGAAGGAGGAGGAAGGAAGGAAGAGGTAAATAGGAGGAAGAAGTAGAAGAAGGAAGAAAGGGAGGGGAAGAAGAGAAGAAGGAAGAAAGGGAGGGGGAAGAAGAGAAAGAAGAAAGGTAAAAGAAAGGAGGGAATGAAGGAAGAAAGGAAGATGGAAGAAAGGAAGTAGAGAAAAGAGGGAGGTAAAGAAGGGGATGAACAAGAAAGAAAGGAGAAGAAGAATGGGAGGGAGAGAGGAGAGAAAGGAGAAAGACAAAGAGGAAGGGAGGAATTAGAAATCAGAACTGTGAACAGAATTCTTCAAGAGACAATCTCAATCCTGCCTAAGACCCAGAAATAAAACAAGCCCTAACTAAGTTTTGTTTAAATCTCCCAGGTCCAATGAGGAAAAAAAAAAAGAGGGAGCGAAAAAACCCTCCATCGGGGAAAAGAGGTGGGAGAGAGTCCAACTGCTTCCTATTTCTGACCATTTCGTGGGATCGAGTTCTGCCTGTTCCCCTCGAGGTGTTCAAAGTTGAAATAAAACATTGACCCCCTTCCCACCCGTACGAAGCAAAAACTCGGAAACCCCAAACGGCGGCTTTAAACGTCTTTCCAGGAGAGGCCCCTCCCATCTGTTTCCTCCTGTGACTCTCTCAATAGCTCCCTACCATCAGCCCCCCCAGTTGCGCCCCATTTTGGACCTAGAAGGCCTCCCTGCAGCCTCCTGGGAGTGAAAACGGGCCACAGGGGGTGGGGGGTGGGGTTGTACCGCACCCCCCCCACCCCATTTTGGGCCTACCTCCATGGGAGCCAAAATGAGGCGTGTGGGGACTCCTGGAAGGGGCAGGGCAGGGAGGGGGCAGAGCCAGCCAGAAATTTAACTACCGGTTCTCCCGAACCGGCTGAATCCCACCACTTCTGTTATCCTTTCCTCTTTCCAGGTGGACCTGCAGAATCTCTCTGGAATTCCCTTTCATCGTCCGGGGAGTCCTCGACTTACGGCCAAAGCTGAGCCTCAAAGTTTATGTTGCTAAGCGAGACCCTTTGGGAAGCGGGTTTCGCCCCACGTTACGACTTCTTCTTGCCACCGTTCTTGAGCGAATCGCTGCCCTTGTTAAATCCGTCCCTCTGGCTGTTAAGCGAATCGGGCTTCCCCCACCCCACCCCATCCCTCCCGTGGACTTGGTTTGTCAGAAGGTCGCAAAAGGGGATTGCGTGGACCCCCCCCGGGATGCTGCAGCCGTCATAAATATGAATCAGTTGCCAAGTGGCTGAATTTTGATCACCGGGGATACTGCAATGGTCGTAAGTGTGGAAAATGGGTCCCTTTTTTTCAGCGCCGTTGTAACTTCGAATCGGTTGCTAAATGAACAATTGTAAATCAAGGACTATCTGTAATAGCATTAGTATGTCTATATCTTTGATGCCGAAGCCACTGGAGTTTTCTTTAAAGAAAAGTCTGGACTGCTACTTGTCTCAAATGGTATAGGACTGTGATGGAGAACCTATGACACGTGCGCCGGAAGCGACACGCGGAGCCGTGTCCCCTGGCACGCAGGGCGTCGCTCATTCCTCTTCCGGGTTTCTGGCACACACGACCATCAGCTGGCCCTTTTGCGTGTGGCAGTGCTGGAAACTGGAAGAGCTGGTCTTCCATTTTCCTACATGAGCATGTGCGCCAGTGTGCTGGAAACCGGAAGTTCATTTCCGGGGCGGGGCTGGGGGCTGGGGGAATGCGCTCTGGGCCAGGGGTCTCCAACCTTGGCAATTTTAAGACTTGTGGACTTCAGCTCCCAGAATTCCTCAGCCAGCTGAAGTCCACAAGTCTTAAAGTTGCCAAGGTTGGTAGAGGGGAATTGAGAGTGTGATTAAGTGTGGAGTGACTAGAGATTATAATTTAGGAATTATTTTAGATTATGATTGTTAGTTTTGATACCCTGCATTTTGTTCTGGGAAGTCGGGGTGAGGGGTGGGGGGTAAGGGGGTGGGGAATTGGGGGGTTCAGGCTAGAGTTGGAGTGATGGTTAATGTACAGGGATTATTGAAGATGTATAAATTAATGTAGGGTCGGGTCTGCCCAGTTACCCTTTTAGAATGGTGGGGAGGGACAAAAGAGGAGAGAGTAGGAGGTAGGAAAGAGGAGAAGAGGAAGGAAGAGGGGTAGAAAAGGGAGAAGGAAGGTGTAGGGTGGAGGGAGGAGATGATGTAGATAAGAGAAGGAGAGGAAGGTCTGGAAAGTAGAAGAAGGTAGAAGAGGGAAGAGAGTTAAAAGGGTGGTGGTGACTGGGCAAGCCCGACTAATTGTATATAACTGTACATTGGATGAGTTGTTTGACATGATTGTAAAAATAAAACTTTTTTATGAAAAAAAAAGTTGCCAAGGTTGGAGACCCATGCCCTGGGCAGCTCCTCTGGTATAGGATCTCCTGCTTGAGCAGGGGGCTCGACTGGAAGACCTCCAAGGTCCCTTCCAGCGCTGTTCTGATTGATCGATGGATTATTCCAGCTGTAGAAGCTGCTTCCACAGAAAAAAGCGCCTGGCAGGAAATTGGATAGATTATATTGTGGCCTTTGCAACTTGCATTTCGTCGGGAAAGGCAACACAAACACGCCCGCCAACGACTCAAAGTAAGAACACTTCTGCACCTCCAATTCCGTGCTAGGATCAGAGGTGGGTTTCAGCAGGTTCTGACCAGTTCTGGAGAACCGGTAGCGGAAATTTTGAGTAGTTTGGAGAACCGGTAGTAAAAATTCTGACTGGCCTCGCCCCCATCTATTCTCTGCTTCCCGAGTCCCAGCTGATTGGGAGGAAATGGGGATTTTTGCAGTAACCTTCCCCTGGAGTGGGGAGGGAATGGAGATTTTACAGTATCCTTCCCCTGGAGTGGGATGGGAATGGGGATTTTACAGTATTCTTCCCCTGCCATGCCCACCAAGGCATGCCCACCAAGCCATGCCATGCCCACCAAGCCATGCCCACAGAACCGGTAGTAAATTTGAAACCCACCACTAGCTAGGATCTCTACCTAATCTCTAATGCTGGATCTTATTTATGGGTCTTGGCAGCATCCTGTGGTTTAGGAAGGCAATCCCGAGAGAAAATAGGGGATACGCTTTGGTGGTCTTCAAAGGAGAGGCCATTAACTCAAGTCGAGTTGGCGTTCTCCCAACAGATACAACATTCCCGGTTTAGGAAGGAGAAGCAAAGGATCTGGAGTGCTTGTTCAAGTAACTGGAGAAGGAGCAGGTGAGGGACACAGGTGACCCCAGCTTGGGAGAGCAGTTCTCTTTCCGTTGCACAGCCAATAAAAGTAACCTCGATTGATTGATTGATTGATTGATCAAACCAAACCAAACCAAACAGAAAAAAACAAGGAAAGGAAACTGTATGAAAATCAGAAGAAGGGAAGAGAGAAAAGGCAGACTTCCCTTCTCCGCCCAATCTCCAGAGATTGGTGGACAATCCTCTTGGTTTCACAGGTCCCTGAGCGGGGCCTTCTTTCCAATTGACGTTCCTCTGGAGCAAACCGCTCGGTTCCTCCTCATGAGGACAAAAGAATCGAGGAGAGGCAGCCATTGTTTTTCTTGTGTTTTTCCCTCCCTCCCCCCCCAACGGTGGGTGGGACTTCTGAAGGCAAGAGAGCAATCCTCCCTTGGCACAGCTTCTGAACGAACCCTGGGCTCCTGTCAGCCCGCGGATGGCGTGCTCTCAAAGCAGCAAAGTATGGTGGAGGTGAACCCCAAAGTTATTCCTGCTCAGTTCATGGAGCAGGTAGCGGTACATTCTGGTTGCCGCCAAAGAAGAACCTGCAGACAAACAGGGACTCCGCCTGAAGACCGCCTGCCTTCGGGGAGTCCTTCTTGAAGATGTCCCTCAAAATCCTTGAAGACTCAGTTCCTTGGTTTTGGTAGGTTCGGCAGGTGACGCTCCGAGACTTCGACGCGTCTTCTGGAGACTCTCCTTGGCAGCCAGTTGGAAACTTGCACTTGATGAAAACTGAAGTGAGGCACGGCTTGGTTTTTGTGTTTGTGTGTGTGTGTGTGTTCTTTTTGTTCATTTGTTGTGTGTCAATCCCTCCTGGAAACGTCCTCTAGTGGGGCAGTTCTCAGCTGTCTATGCTCATGAGGGTTATAACTTGTTCAAGTTTGTAGGTGAGCTTCTGCTTGCCCGCTTGGTCATCTTGATCAAGGGCTCCAAGGATCTGTGCGAAACAGAGAAAGGAGAAAGGTGTTAGTGTGCGGACGACTTGCGTCCAGCCGGAAGGAACCGCCAAAGGGATGGTCTTCAACCTGATCTCTTAAAAGTCCATAAGCATAAGTTGTAGGATAGGGGTGTCAAAACTCAAGGTAGTGGTGGGATTCAGCCAGTTTGCACCGATTCGGGAGAACCGGTTGTTGGAAGAAATCTCCATTTGTTTTTTTCCACCACTTTACAGGGCTAATCCTGTAAGGAAGGCAGGAAGGAAATATTCTGGTGGTGTTTCTAGCCTAATCTTTATTGCCCTGCTTACAGAAACCGCCTCTTTGGTTAACCCTTATTACATTGTAACAGCTAAGCGCCCATCGGCGTGAGTGATGTTGAGTTGGTCACGCCCATACAGTCACATGACCACCAAGCCACACCTACCCAGCTGGTCATTAGGGCAGAGAACCAGTTGTTAAATTATTTGAATCCCACCATTGCCTACGGGTCAGATCCGGGCCAGAGGGTGCTTAAATCTGGCCTGTTTTCGGCCTCTGCCTGCTAAAAATGGTCTGTATGGGGGCTGCACAGGGCTTCTGTGCGCCCTGTTCTGGCCAGCAAAGTGCTGCAGGAGCTGAAAACAAGGCAGAGGGGGCCGTGTGCGCCCCCCGCAGCCCATTTTGGCTGGCAGGTTCCTTCAGGAGGTGTCCATCCTGTCTCCCCCACTCCCCACCAGCCCACGGACGAGAACTACAATGTTGATCCGGCCCTCAAAGAAATCCAGTTTGACACCCCTGCTGTAGGAGAAGGAGAGGCAGAGCCTGAAGGAGGAGTCAAGAGAGGAAGCAGCCTAGAATCGTTACATTCTCACAGGCGGTTCGTCACCAAAACAAATCACGCCATCCCAGTTTAACTGCATTGGGCGCAAGATTTAAGTTGGGTGTTTTGCACAAGAGTTAAGGTTCGCCTGCTTCCTGGGTGTTGCAAACCTAGCTTGTTTGTTTAGCTTACGGTGACGATGTTTATCTCTTAATACGCTTGTCGTGGTTTGCATAGAGTTCATTTGGGGGATTGGCAAAACAGATTAAATCTCACCCTGGCCCAATGAGCTGGGTTCATAGAATACTGTATACTAAACTATCAAAATCTCTCTCTCTCTCTCTCTCTCTCTCACACACACACACAAGAGCCTATAGAGAACACTTAACCAATGGTAACATTATTTAAATTTAGCTTTTGGGCAAGTGCTTAAACATGCAGTCATGATCGACATAATGAAGTGGAATTGCAATCCAATTAGGCAGGGATGAATAGCAATACCCATAGCCCTTAGACTTCTGTATCAATTCAAAGTGCTTTCCAGCTCTCTCTAAACCATTTACAGAGTCAGCCTTTTACCCCCAACAACCTGGGTCCTCATTTTACCAACCTCGGAAGGATGGAAGGCTGAGTCAACCTTGAGCCGGTCAGGATCGAACTGCAGGCAGTGGGCAGAGTCAACCTGAAATATTGCATAATCACTCTGCCACCATGGTTCTCTAAGATGTATCCATCCATTCATCCTAAATTCTAGACCAATCAATCATCCATCCTTCTATCCATCCACATATTCATCCATACCAACCAAACTACCTACCTACATTCATACATCCAAAATTCCAGTCCTTCCTTCCTTCCTTCCTTCCTTCCTTCCTTCCTTCCTTCCTTCCTTCCTTCCTTCCTTCCTTCCATCCATCTATCCATCCATCCTAAATTCCAGACCAATCAACCAACCATCCATCCATGCCTACCTACTACATCCAAAATTCCAGTCCTTCCTTCCTTCCTTCCTTCCTTCCTTCCTTCCTTCCTTCCTTCCTTCCTTCCTTCCTTCCTTCCTTCCTTCCAACCATCCATCCTAAATTCCAGACCAATCAACCAACCATCCATCCATACCTACCTACATCCAAAATTCCAGTCATTCCTTCTTCCTTCCTTTCCTTCCTTCCTTCTTTCCATCCTTCCATCCAATCATCCTTCCTAAATTACAGACCAATCAACCATCCATCCTTTCATCCATCCACCTATTGATCCATACCAACCAACCTTCCTACCTACACCCAAAATTCCAGTCCCTCCCTCCCTCCCTCCCTCCCATTCATCCATACCTACCTATCTATCTACATACATAAATACATCCAAAATTCCAGGCCTGCCATCCATCCATCCATCCATCCATCCATCCATCCATCCATCCAACAAATAGTCAGACTTGATGATCCTCAAGGTCCCTTCCAACTCTTATGGTCTAGATCAGTGTTCCTCAACTATGGCACCTTTAAGATGGGTGGATTCCCACTCCCAGAATTCCCCCAGGCAGCCATGTTAAGTCCCCACCACCATCTAAATTGCTGAGGTAGAGAAGCACTATCCTGGATGAGTCCATGGAGCGATTTGCAGGCAGGCTTGTCTGTCATCCAAAGATAAGCCAATTGCAAAGCCCCATTTTCCTCTGGCTTTTACTTCCCTGAGTCTTAAGACCAGTGATGAAATCCACATTTTTTTACTACCGGTTCTGTGGGCATGGCTTGGTGGGCGTGGTAGGGGAAGGATCAGGGGTGAGTTCTACTTAACTTTACTATTGATTCCCAATGGGAGGGCGGGCGCTCGTTTGCTTCACTCGTGCACACACACTTCTGCGCATGCGCCATGACACCACCCATGATGTCATGACGAGTAGGTGGAGCCTTCCACCGGTTTTACTACTGGTTCTATAGAACCGGACCAAACCGGCAGCAACCCACCACTGGGAAATATACCGCAAAATCTCCATTCTCACCCCACTCCAGGGGAAGGATACTGCAAAATATAGGGCTGGGAAGTGGTTCACCAGGCTAATGCAGCCTGTTATTAACACACAGCTGCCTGCAATTACAATTGTATTGTTTTATTTTGCCTGTACACCGCCCTGAGTCCTTCGGGAGAAGGGCGGTATAAAAATCAAATAAATAAATAAATAAATAAATAAATTACTGCAGGCTCGAGTCCCACCAGGCCCAAGGTTGACTCAGTCTTCCATCCTTTATAAAATGGTAGGTAAAATGAGGACCCAGATTGTTGGGGGGGCAATAAGTTGACTTTGTATATAAATATACAAATAGAATGAGACTATTGCCTTACACAATGTAAGCCGCCCTGAGTCTTCGGAGAAGGGCGGGATATACATTCAAATAAAAAGAAAAAAATCCCCATTCCCTCCCCACTCCTGGGAGACGGATACTGCAAAATCCCCATTCCCTCCCCACTCCTGGGGGACGGATATTGCCAAATCTCCATTCCCACCCCACTCTGGGGCCAGCCGGAGGTTGTATTTGCCAGTTCTCCGAACTGCTCAAAATTTCCACTACCGGTTCTCCAGAACCTGTCAGAACCTGCTGGATTTCACCCCTGTTTAAGACATCCATAAAACGGGTTGAAGGCCACCACTAAATGTCAGTTCACCCTTTTTGGCCCCCGCAGCCCTCGACGCCCCACGCTCACCTCTTCGCTGTACTTTCCCACGTATGAGTAGATCTCGGAGAGAGCGCTCATGGTGTTGAACTCATTCATGTGCATGCGCGATTGCTCCGCTAAGTAAGCATTCATATCCTGGTCGCTAATTGCTGGCATTTTGCCGATATCTGAGTAATACCTGGAAGGGAATAAAGCAAAAAAGGTGAGAATCCCGTAACGAAAAGGCTAGATGTGTAGATTGGGAGGGACCTCGGAGGTCTTCTAGTCCAATCCTCTGCTCAAGCAGGAGACCTTATAACAGAGGTCTTCAAACTTGGCAGTTTTAAGACTTGTTGTCAGGTAAAAAATGATCATTTATTTTTATTTATTTATTTATTTATTTTGTCACAACATCATATAAAAAGATTTTATAGTATATAAACATATATATGAGTAAATATTGGGAGGTATAAGCATATATATATATATAGGAAGGAGAAGAGAAAAACAATAGGACAGGAACGGTAGGCACGTTTGTGCGCTTATGCACGCCCCTTATGGTCCTCTTAGGAATGGGGTGAGGTCAATAGTGGAAAGTTTTTGGTTAAAGCTTTTAGGATTATGGGAAGAGACCACAGAGTCAGGTAAAGTATTCCAAGCACTGATGATAAGGATCTGGTGGATTATACAAAACGTTTTGAAAAAGAAGATAAAGTTCCTACCGCAATTTTTTCTTATTGGGAATTATTACGGACTGTACAGTAATTGAGACTAAGCTGATTTTAATAACAGCGGCAAGACTACTGATAGGACAATACTGGAAGAAAAAAGAGTTACCTACAATAGAAGAATGGATATTGAAAGTTGCTAATTTGGCTGAGATGGCCAAAATCTCAGCCTTTTTGAAAGACACTACACAAGAAAAATATCTAACTGAATGGGAAAAAATGGATTGAATATACGCAAAATAGATATCAGATTAAGAGATATCAGATTGCCTTTGAATGATTAGGATGTATTTATCTCTGATTTGTATGGGGGAAGTTAGGATTTGAGAAGAAGGGGAGGATTATAATTTGTGTTAGGGAAAATTTAGCGTATGATTGTTTTTTCTTTTAAACTATACCTTGTGTTTGTTCTGGGAAGTCGGGGAGGGAGGAGGGTGGTTTTGGAGGACGGAAGAGGGGATGGAGTGGGGGAGGGGGAAAGGGGTGATATATAAATATGATTAAATAAATAAATAAATAAATAAATAAATAACTTACAACCATTCATTTAGCCATCATTCAAAGTTACAATGATGCGGTAAAAAGTGACTCACAACCAGTTTCTTGTCCTTACAACTACAGAATTCCCACATCATCATCATCATCATCATCATCATCTCCTTTTAATGACCCCATAATCCCTTGCGGGGTGGAGTCGGGGCAACTGAATGGAGCTGAGTGTTTACTGGCCGGATGCCCTTCCAGGTCGCCTATGCAGAGTTCTATTCAGCAGATATATTCTCAGTGTGCCCAGAGGGAGAAATAGCTGCCTCTACCTAGGATCGAACTCACAGCCTCCTGATTGCGAGGTGAGAGTTCCACCTCTAGGCCACTGTACCACTCACAAAAACCCCACAACATATGATCAAAATTCGGGCAAATTGACAGCTAGCCTGTATCTATGACGGTTGTAGCCTCGCGGGGGTCCCATGTTCTCCATCTGCGGCCTTCCCAGCCAGCTTCCGACAAGCAGAGTCAAGGAGGAAATCTGGATTCACTTAACGACCATACAATTCACTTAACAACCGTGGAGATTTGCTTAACTACTGTGGCGAAAAGGGTTGTGAAATCGGGCCCTGCTCCCTTAACACCTGCCTCGCTCCACCATGAAAATTCTCGTCCCACTTTTGGACGTAACTCGAGCGCTCACCTGTATAGACATTGGAGAAATTTAATAAGCAGGCTCGAGAAGACCAATTGGTGTCTGGTCTGAGTCGCAAAACAACCTCCTTGCAGCTAAGAGAGTTTTGACACCACCCTAATGCGGTGTGAAGATTTACACGTAGAGACCTGGGCTTTTTCAGGAGGCTGCTATTTCGGGGGGGGGGTGTCCCCCAGCTTCTCCCCGGCTTTTAAGTACGTTTGGGCTATGGAGGACAAGGATTTGCAGAAGGTAATCAGTCACTGCCACCGGCAGCTGCGCTCCGCTGTCAACTGGTTAATTAGACGCCGTCATTTACATTTTTAATTCCTGCAATCTGACATTTCGCACGCCTGCCGCACAAATAGCCGCACGTGCGGTTACCCCCACCGCCCCACCACCACATCAGCCTCCGGAATTTGGAAAGTTCGCGGAGAGAGAAGCGGAAAAAAAGCAGGAGCTGAAACGGACAACAGGTGACTTGCGAAGCCACCCGGTTCACCTGCAGAGTTTTGCACCCGTGTTCGGTTCCTTCCCTGAACGGTTCACGTTCATTCCCTGCTAAAGTGACTTTAGAATATAGATGATATAATTTAACACCTCTCTCCAATTTCAGTACAGGTAGTCCTCGACTTACGACCACAACTGAGCCCAAAATACATGGGAGACAGTTGTTAAGTGAGCGGATTGGGCTGAGAGAAAGGGAGTGGCCCAGAGCCAACCAATGGGCTTTCATGCCTAAGGCAGGATTAGAACTCACCGTCTCCTGGTGATTGGCTCAAAGTCACCCAGCTGACTTCCATGCTTAAGGCAGTGCTAGAACTCACCATCTCTTGGTGAGTGGTTCAAAATTACCCAGCTGACTTCCATGTTTAAGGCAGTGCTAGAACTCACCGTCTCCTGGTGATTGGCTCCAAGTCACCCAGCTGACTTCCATGCTTAAGGCAGTGCTAGAACTCACCGTCTCCTGGTGATTCGCTCAAAGTCACCCAGCTGACTTCCATGTTTAAGGCAGTGCTAGAACTCACCGTCTCCTGGCGATTGGCCCAAAGTCACCCAAGCCAGCTTTCATACCTAAGACAAGACTACAACTCACAGTCTCTTGGTGATCAGTTCCAAGTCACCCCGCCAGCTTCCGTGCCTAAGACAAGACTTGAACTCAAGGTCTCCCACTTTCTAGCCTGGTGCTTTAACCACTAGACCAAACTGAATCTTAAATGAATTTCTAAATCTGTATAGGGGGAAAGTTGAGAGGGGAGAAGGTAATACGCTCCTCTCCCATCTCAATAACCAAGTGAAATGAGAACGCATCATTAAAGAGGACATATATAATGTTCCTTTTTCAAGTCTGCAGGGCGAGGGTGAAGAAACAAGAGGCTAAGGGACTGAAACCCCTTATTAAGGTTGTGAATCATCTTGGTGCAGTGATGGGCTGCTGCCGGCTTGGACCGGTTCAGGCGAACCGGCAGTTCCGGAGATCAGCTGGCCTCGCCCATCAGCCCCCACCCTATCCTGTGCTATATTTCCTTCTTTCTGGCTCAGCTGATTTCCGCACCTCCACTCTTCTACTTACTCCGGATATGTCTGCCAGCAGCCAACAGCCAGATAAGCAGAGATTAACACCAGACAAACGATTGTGCAGAAAACAAAACCCCTAATCAAGGAGAAAACCAGACCTCCACCAGAACTGGCAGCTCAAGCTACTGTCTATAAAACATGGAAGCAAACCCGACACTCCCTTTGCACTGATGACGTTACCTGGTCGGGCCATGAAACACATACCAACAACCAACCACGCTCAAAAGAGCACCAAGAACTCCACCGTTCAACCACGAGCTGCAGAAATACTTTTCTTTTGGAAACGGGCGAGTGCATTTATCTGTTGTAGGTTGAAAACCGAGTCCCCCCAAACAGCGTTGGAGGTTCCAGGCAAATGAGGAGACAGACTTAACGGTCCTCCAAAACGACCTGCCGAAAGGCATCCGTGCACTTTATAAATATTCCATTGCTCGCCGTTCTGCTAAGCGGAACATGAGAACGCGCTCGGGGTATTATACCCGATTAAAAATGAATGACGCTTGTGCGAGAAAACCAACAGTGACATAACCCGCTCTGGATAGGCGGGCTCCGTTCTGAACTGTTTGTGAACGCTCGAGGCACTCAGTACACCAGAATCAACCCAAATGGATCCTTCCCGTTTTTAACTTCCCTCCTGGGATAGAAATGCAAATTGACCGAGTGGACTGATGATCCAAACCTGGTTTTCTTCTGGCTTGTTGCACAGTACTGACTGCAAGGTAGCTTGAACGCTCGCCAAATTCAAGCTGATCTATGATAAGGGCAGAGGTGGGTTTCACTTTTTTTTTACCACTGGTTTGCCCTGGGTGCGCACCTTTGCTTCACGCTCGCACTCCTTCTGCACATGACCTTTGCTTGCACACGTGCCTTCCGCGCATGTGCCTGGCCTAGAAAATGTAGCTAAATAGGATGGCATGGCGCCAGGGTAGGTGGGCAGGCCAACCTATGGCTGTTGTGCCTCGCCCGCCCTCCTCTCCTCAGCCAGGCCCCTCCCATCTCCTGCTATCTGAGCCAGAGACTGATAGTGAAGAATGGCCTGGCATGCCTCCAGCCCCCAGCCCTGGCACCATGCCCAGACAGACTGAGCAAACAAACCTCCCTCCTACAGCGTGTGAGCACGAAGCCAGCCACGAGCTAGAATTGCCGGCAGCGGATCAGGAGGACAGAAAGTCACAGTGGATGGATCCCCGCTTCCGGAGAATGGAGAGGCGATGTCAGCAAAAGGAAGGGAGGGGCAGGCCTGGATAAGTGCTGAGTCATGGAGCCACACCCTATGGCCTATATAAAGGGTCTGCTTTCTGGCATTCCTTGAGTCAGGCAAAGTCTCATCTGGTTGCTGAAGTCACACCTTGGATTCCTGCCTGCCCTGAGAACTCTGAAAGGAATTTGGCAAAGCTGCAGAGGCTTCGTGGCCACGCTTGATACAGACTTCCCAGAGCCGGCTATCAGAGGAGGAGTGGGACACGACAATGGCTACCGCTACTGGTTCGCCTGAATAAGGAGTGTTGAAGTGTGTGTCTGTGTGTCTCTGTATGTGTTTTGCAGCCTGTAACAAGAGAGCCCTTGATCTGTCTTTCAGACAGCAGGCGAGGCAGAGCGATGGGTTTTTCTTGCTCTGAGGTGCAAACCTGGTGTGATATCGCAAAATGTTCGTTCAGCATCTGTTAGCCGAGTTCTCCAGTCCTACCTTCAACATCTGGATGGCTTGAGAATAAAGGACCCCGAACAAATTCCAAGCTAATTCAAATGCAAGTCTAGCCTGTTGGCCAAAAAGATGGTCATTTCCACACAGACCCCATGCCATCACTCGGCCAAATAACTAATTCTCACAACACGGTCAAACTATTTAGAGTCAGCCTATTTATAGAGCCTATTATAGAGTCAGCCTATTGCCCCCAACCAATCTAGGTCCTCATTTTACCGTCCTTGGAAAGACGGAAGGCTGAGTCAACCTTGAGCCGGTCAGAGTCGAACTGCTGGCAATGGGCAGAGTTTACCCTGCAATACTGCATTCTAACCACTGCAGTCACCACAGCAAAACTCACTTTACAAAGGTCTCCCTTAGCAACAGAAATTTTGGGCTCCATTGTGGCTGTAAGTCGAGGACTACCTGTAATCTGAACTCCTTACATCATAAGCGGGGAATCGGTCTGAACACGTTACATAAATACAAGAGGGCAAGGTGAGACCAGCCCTCCCCAACTAATGCCTTTAAATCTTATCTGGTCTTTCCTAGGCAAAAGCTACCAGTCTTGGAAGATTCCTGTTCTATGGGCAGAAAGCAATAAAGTAGCTAACTTGAACTCTCCAGGAAGATCTGGCTGTTCGGCCCTGATAGTTTGTTTCTTCTGCATCCTTCATCTCTTCTCTTCTCTTCTCTTCTCTTCTCTTCTCTTCTCTTCTCTTCTCTTCTCTTCTCTTCTCTTCTCTTCTCTTCTCTTCTCTTCTCTTCTCTTCTCTTCTCTTCTCTTCTCTTCTCTTCTCTGATCCATTCTTATTGTTTTATTTCTCTCCTCTCCTCTCCCCTCCCCTCCCCTCCTCCATTCCATTCTTATTGTTTTATTTCTCTTCTCTTCTCTTCTCTTCTCTTCTCTTCTCTTCTCTCCTCTCCTCTCCTCTCCTCTCCTCTCCTCTCCTCTCCGTTCTGTTCTTATTGTTTTACTTGTCTTCTCTTCTCCTCTTCTTTTCTCTGTTCATTCTTATTGTTTTATTTCCCTTCCCTTCCCTTCCCTTGTCTCCTCTCCTCTCCTCCATTCCATTCTTATTGTTTTATTTCTCTTCTCTACTCTTCTCTTCCCTTCCCTTCCCTCCTCTCCTCTCCTCTCCTCTCCTCTCCTCCATTCCATTCTTATTGTTTTATTTCTCTTCTCTTCTCTCCTCTCCTCTCCTCTCCTCTCTGTTCTGTTCTTATTGTTTTACTTGTCTTCTCCACTTCTCTTCTTTTCTCTGTTCGATTCTTATTGTTTTATTTCTCTTCCCTTCTCTTCCCTTCCCTCCCCTCCCCTCCCCTCCCCTCCTCCATTCCATTCTTATTGTTTTATTTCTCTTCTCTTCTCTTCTCTTCTCTTCTCTTCTCTTCTCTTCTCTTCCCTTCCCTTCCCTTCCCTTCCCTTCCCTTCCCTTCCGTTCTCTTCTCCCTCCTTCTCCTGTCATAACTCAGGTGCTCTCACGTCCCTGGGCGACAGCCAGCAAGAGACAGCCCTTGCGAAGCTCTTCCAATATCAACCTCGAATGCCATCCGGGATGGGATGACAGAGTCATTTGCAAAGGGCTAGCTCTGGGTGCCTGTTCCTGTCAGAGGCTCGGAGACGCCTCTATTATTCTGGACCCGTCAAGCTTTCTCGGGAAAGGAGGCTGGAGGACACAGGGTGGCTCTGACAGATCTATTTCCTGCGTTTGTGTAAATTAACTCCTCCGGTTAAGAAGGCCTCTTAAATGGCCCACTGCGCTCCAGGCAAGATCTGGGATATTTTTTTTTCTCCTTGGAGAATATTTATTTGTTTCTTTATTGACTTTATATGCCGCTATCTTGTCATCCAGAAACTCTAGGTGAGTTACAACAAGGTAAATAGCGATAAATACTAACGGTCAAATTAACTAAGATAGCTAAGGGAGGAAGCCATACACAACCGGGTTTAATGAAAAGAAGGAATACTGTAGGGGTGACAAGATAGCAGTGTTCCAATATCTAAGGAGTCAACCTATTGTCCAAACTGATCAAGAAGGAAAGAATGGTAACTTATCAAGTAGAGATCCATTCAATCAGAATTGAAGGGACCTTAGAGGTCTTCTAGTCCAACCCCATGCTCAAGCAGGAGATCCTATACCATTTCAGATAGGTGGCTGTCCAGTCTCTTCTTTAAAAGTGATGGAGAACCCACAACTTCTGGTGGCAAGTTGTTCCACTGGTTAATTGTCCTCACTGTCAGGATGTTCTTCCTTAATTCCATGTTGCTTCTCTCCTTGATTAATTTCCTTCCTTCCTTCCTTCCATCCTTCATCTCCCTCCCTTCTTTCCCCCTCCCTCCCTTCTTCCTTCCTTCTTTCCTTTCCTTCCCTCCTTCCTTCCTTCCTTCTTTCCTTCATCTCCCTCCCTTCTTTCCCCCTCCCTCCCTCCCTTCTTCCTTCCTTCCTTCCTTCATCTCCCTCCCTCCCTCCTTCCTTCCTTCCCTCCCTCCCTCCCTCCTTCCTTCCTTTCCTCCCTCCCTCCCTGACTCATATAATCTTAAGGCTGGAAGGGATTACAAAGGTCTTCTAGTCCAACTCTCTGCTCAAACAGGAGGCCCTCTACAATTTCAGATAGGTGGCTGTCCAGTGTCTTCTTAAAAACCTCCAGTGATGTTGTGCCCACAACTTCTGGTGGCAAGTTGTTCCACTGGTTAATTGTCCTCACTGTCAGGAAATTTCCCCTTAGTTCTAAGTTGCTTCTCTCCTTGATCAGTTTCCACCCATTGCTTCTTGTTCTACCCTCAGGTGCTTTAGAGAACAGCCCGACTCCCTCTTCTTTGGGGCAGCCCCTGAGATATTGGAAGACTGCTATCATGTCTCCCCTGGTCCTTCTTTTGATTAAAACAGACGTATCCAACTCCTGCAACCCTTCTTTGTATGTTTTAAGCCTCCAGATTTCTAATCAACCTTGTTGCTCTTCTCTGCACTGCAGCAACCGGTTGCAGTTTTGACAACGTTGCAAGCGAGCTCAGGCACGCTGAGAGGTTGCAGGCCGATTCTCGGCGCATGGAGTCGCGTGCGCGTCTGTGCCACGCGGAAATCTTGCCTGGCTTTTACTTTGTTTTGACAGCCCATCAAAATGCAAAAAACTTCATTAACGATCATCGCCTCTCCATGCTCTAATCTTCCAGGGTGGTCCGGGGTTTTGGATTTATTTATTTTTTTTGCTGCGGTGGCGTGGAGCTAATTGTTTTGTGAGGGCCTTTGGAGGGGGGTTGTCTACTGCTGCTGGTTACAAAGCTCGTTAATAATCATTTAGCATATGAAACGCGGGTAATGAGACCATGTGTTGCAGAGCAGAAGATGGCAATTACAGGAATGACATAATTACGTGACTGTTCTGGGGGGGGGGTTGGCGGCAGGGGGCACCGAAGTCTTCATCGGAAGCTCAGAAGAACCCCAACTCCAAGAAAACTCAACCGGGGGACGGTGGGACTTTGTTACGCCCCAACTTGATGTGGGGTTTGTCCACTGATTGAAATACACCTGGCAAAAGACAATGGGGCTGACGCCCACATTGCTAAGGATATCAACGTTGGACATTTTAGTGCAAGGTGGTCTATTAGACCGGTTTAGGCTGACGTGAGAAGGAAGGATTTTGACTTGAAGATGAAAGAATGGAAGAGAGGACAGCAATGATGGTTTTTCTCCCCCAGCAGATGGTTCTGTTGTGGTCTGCCAGCAGCCTGCGGAGCTGGCAACGGAGTCGGACAGCGATGAGGCCGAGGTGAGGCGAGGGCCATTGGGGAGTGAGGTGCGGATTCCAGAGCCTCCAGAGACTGATAGTAGTGAGACAGAGGAACAGGAGGAGCCTGTTCCTAATGCACGCATGAGATGAGCTGCCAGAAGGTAAGAGCAGCTCAAGCAGAGAGGACGACTCAGGAGTAAGGCCAAGAGATGATTGGCCCCTCCTATAAGGCTTAAAAGACCAGCAACGGCATTTGGGCTTTTCTGGAAAACAACGTTGGTAGCTGCATCTTCTGCTTCATCTACATCTTGCCTTTATTTTTGTGACTTCTGAACGTTTTCCAAGAAAGGCCTTTGGCAGTTTGCCTAATTGAACCAAGGTTTGTGATAGGACTGAGGAATTTGTGTTGGGAGGATTTTGCTTTAATTTAGTTGAACTACGCTGGGAATGAAGTAATTCTGAGCTGTTTGAATAAAGTTTGTTTGTTTTTTACATGGACTGAGTTTCTTACTACCTACTTGGGCCTGGGTCACAACAGGTCCTACCTTCAGTTAAAATAGAACTGACATCAGCTCTCCAGATCAAGAGGGCTCATGGGATAAGTCTAAAACAGGGGTCTCCAACCTTGGCAACTTTAAGACTTGTGGACTTCAATTCCCAGAGTTCCTCAGCCAGCAAAGCTGGCTGAGGAACTCTGGGAATTGAAGTCCACAAGTCTTAAAGTTGCCAAGGTTGGAGACCCCTGGTCTAAAAGAACTCTGAATTTGCTCGGAGGGGGAAAGAAAAATGTGGGGGGTCCTCCTTGGTGGTCTATGAACTTGGTGGTTTTCTTGTAGACTTTTTGTGACCCTGCTGGTCAACATCAGAGGGGTATTCAGCCGGTTTGGACTGGTTCGTTGGAACTGGTAGCGGAAATCGTTGGTGGGCCTGCCCCCCTGCCCTGGCTCTATGCCATCCTATTTAGGCACGTTTTTGAGGCAGGGCACATGCGTGAAAGTCACGCGCATAAGCAAAGCGCATGTGTGGGAGGCCGGGCGGATGAGCAGAAGGCGTGCACTTGTGAACTGCGTGCGTGCGGAGTGAACCAGCGGTAAGGAAACGTGAAACCCACCCTCCCCAAAAATATTTAAATGCATGCGCAGCTGGTCCCCGCCATTTCCTCTGGTTAGGGTTAGGGAGACAGAGCTGGAAATCAGGTCAGATGGCAAGAGGAGCCCCGTCTTGCTCCACGCGCCCCAAAATAATAAGACATCCCTGAAAAAAAAGGCCAAGCGCTTATTTCGGGGTTCAAAAAAAATATAAGACAGGGTCTTACTTTTGGGGAAACACGGTCATAGCTGCTATTTTTCCTCCATTTACCTGATTAACACAGGTTAACGCATGAGGGGCATTCCCGTTTTTTTCCCCCCCATTGCGCGAGACACTCCCTGTCCGCTTTCCGTCTCGTTCGTTCTTTCTTGCAACTCAGCTTGAGTTCATTTGTCAGGAGGAAAGGTCCAAACCAGCTAAAGACTTCTGTGTTGTTGGCAATATGAAAAGCTATTTTTCTCGGCCGTGTTCCCAATTGACCGGATAATTATTTTTAGGATTGGATGGAGACCTCGGCTTCTATGGATGCGGTTTCTTAGCAACCCGAAAGCAGCTCGGGAGATACCTGGCTTAATTATGCTCCGGTTTCTTGAAGATGACAGGGAACGCCAGCTGCTTACAAGCCCTGGGAAGGAGGTAAGTAGAGGTTGCCAGCGGTTTGCAAATGCAAGCCGGGTCGTTGGCTGGACTACAGAAGAGACAGGCTCATTATATCTGCCAGCTTTTTGGAGGGCCAAGTTGTCGTCTCTGATCTCTGTCCAGGAGGAGGCTGTGGGACTTCCAGGGTGAGGACCAGAGGAAATAGTGGTGGCTTTGGACTGTGAACGGCAAATTTGTTTTCACAGCCAAAAGGAGAGAATTCTGCTGGGAGGCTAATGGTACAGTGGGAGGTGCTTGGAGGTATTTAATTATGAGCTAGACAACCTGGGCCTGTTGGGTCATGGCTGCAGAGGTATTAACTTACCTGAACAGAGAAAGGGAATGACCAAGGATGGGCAAAAAAAATAAATAAATCCAGAGGGAACAGGTGAGCCTTCTGACTTCCTGAAGGCTTCCCCATTGGATTTCTTTTGTGGGAATCTGGCAGGGAACATTGGAAGCCTTCCTTCTCCTTCCTCTCCTTCTCCTTCTCCTGTCCTCCTCCTTCCCCTTTCACTTTTCCTCCTCCTCCTCCCCCTTCCCCTTCTCTTTCCCCTCCTCCTCCTCCTCCTCCTTCCCCTTCCCCTCCTCCTTCTCCTCCTCCTTCTCCTCCTCCTCCTCCTCCTCCTTCCCCTTCCCCTTTATTTATTTTTTATTTATTTATTTTTATTTATTTATTTAGTATATATAAGTATGAGCATGAAATAACCATACGAATTGGATACAATCAAAGGGAACATTAGGACAGGAATGGTAGGCACACTGGTGCTCCTATGCACGCCCTTTACAGACTCCTTCTCTTTCTCCTTCCCCTTCTCCTCCCTCCCTCCATTCTTCCTTCCCTTCCCTCACTGCAGTTGTTAAGTTAGTGACATGACTGTTAAGTGAATCTGGCTTCCCCAATGACATTGCTTGTCAGAAGGTCACAAAAGGGGATCCCAAGAGTTTGGAACACTACAGCCATCATAAATATGCACCTGTTGCCAAAGCAGCTGAATTTTGATCATGTGACCATGGGGAATGCTGCAACAGTCGTAGGTGTGAAAAAACAGTCATAAGTAACTTTTTTCAGTGCTATTGGGCAGTCACTAAAAGTACTGTTGTAAGTCAAGGACTACTTCTAATGCTCTTACAAAAGAGAGAGGAGAGAGAGAGAAGAGAGAGGAGAGAGAGAAAAGAAGAGAGGGGGGAGAGGAGACATATAGAGAAGAGAGGAGAGAGAAGAGAGGAAAGAAAGAGAGAGAGAGGAGAAAGAGAGGAGAGAGGGAGGAGAGAGAGGAGAGAGAGAGGCGAGAGAGAGAGAGAAAGGAGAAAGGAGAAAGAGAGAAGAGAGGGAGAAGAGAGAAAGAAGAAGAGAGAGAAAGAAGAAAGAGGAGAGAGAGGAGAGAGAGAGAAGAAAGAAGAAGACAGGAGAGAGGAGAAAGTGAGAGGAGAGAGGAGAGAGAGAGGAGAGAAAGGAGAAAGAGAGAAGAGAAGAGAGAGAAGAAGAGAGTGGAGGAGAGGAGACAGATAGAGAAGAGAGGAGAAGAAGAGAGAGAAGAAAGTGAGAGGAGAAGAGAGAAAGGAGATAAAGGAGAAGAGAGGAGAGAGAGAAGAGAGGAGAGAGAGAGGAGAGAGAGAGAAGAAAGAGAGCTAAAGTAGAAAGAGACAAGAGAGGGAGAAGAGAGAGAGAAGAGAGGAGAGAGAGAGAAAGAAAGAGAAGAGAGAGTCAGACATACCTTTCTACCCAGTTCTTGTAGCTGGGGATATCCTTGGCATAAAGCAGTTTATTCGATGGAGAATCTTTGCCCAAACGGTGCTCGGAGGTTGAACAGGAGTCCATAAAAGTTTGTGCGACCACCGATAAGCAGGCGTCCGTAATGCTGTTCTTATGAATGTCGAAGACAAACTGCGGATTTTTGATCATGTTCACCCAAAACCTCAAGGGCAAGCTGCAGTCAAAAGACAGAAGGAAGGCATGGTTGTTTTTTTAAATATTATTATTATTATTATTATTATTATTATTATTATTATTATTATTATTATTGTTGTTGTTGTTGTTGTTGTTGTTGTTGTTGTTGTTGTTATTATTATTATTATTATTATTATTATTATTATTATTATTATTATTATTATTATTGTTATTATTGTTATTATTATTATTACTCAAATTCAAGTAGTCCTTGACTTACAACCACAGTCAGAACTGAAGCTACCATCCCTAAGCATATACCATCCCTATACTGATTGTACTTCTGGAGGCCACCACCTTGGAGAACCTCACTTTGATATTTCTAGGTCATCTCTAGGCAGATGTTTTGACTGAGTGGACAAACACATTGCCCCAAAGGGTTCTTCTTGAGACCTTTATCCTCACCCATCTTCCAAGGATCAACACCCACCATTGGTTTAATATCCAAGATTCATGTTCCCCAATAATCCCAGATAAATGTTCTCCACCTACTTCCCTTCTAAGACATTTCTTGGGTATTTTATAAACGCCCTCATGACTCTCTGTTTGTGACTTCCCCGAGTCCCTGGGTGGGTTGTTCTTTTCGCCGCGAGGAAGACGCAATAAGTCAAGAAACCATTGGGAAGAAAGAAGTTGGGGAAACGGACATGGAATTAATTGAATCTGCTCAAAACCATGTCTCCATTGCTTTGATCCCACTTTCAACGCCCACCGCTTTCCCCTTTTATAAAGGAGCCCCAAGTGGCTTCAATCAGCCTTCAAAGAATGCCACAGATGATGTTAATAATATGCTAACGTTTCATTAGTTCCAAATTTCTTTCTTTCTTTCTTTCTTTCTTTCTTTCTTTCTTTCTTTCTTTCTTTCTTTCTTTCTTTCTTTTTTCTTTCTTTCTTTCTTTTTCTTTCTTTCTTTCTTTCTCTTTCTTTCTTTCTTTCTTTCTTTCCCTCTGTTCCGTCTCTCTCCCTCCTTCCCTTCCTTTCTTCCCTGTGTTCACTCCCTCCCTCCCACTCCTTCCCTCCTTCCCCTCTGTTCTCCGTCTTTCTTTCATTCACTTCCTTCCTCCCTCCTCCTCCTTTCCTCTTTCCCTCCCTCTCTCTTTCTCTCTCTTTCTCTCTCTTTCCTCTGTTCCATCTTTCCTTCATTCACTTCCTTCTTTCTTTCCTCCCTCCCTCCCTTCCTCCTGTGTTCATTCTGCTTCCCTCTTTTCTTTTCTGTTTTTCCTCCCTCCCGTGTTCTCTCCCCCTCCCTCTCTCTTTTCCTGTTCCCTCTCTCTTCCTCCCTCCTTCCTTCCTTCCACTCTTTTCTTTCCTCCCTCTCCCTCTGTTTCATCTTTCCTTCCTTCACTTCCTTCCTTCCTCCTTCCTTCCCTTCCCTTTCACATGTTCCCCTCCCTCCCTCCTCCTTTCCCTCTGTTCCCTCTTTCCTTCATTCACTTCCTTCCTTCCTCCCATGTTCACTCCCACTCCCTCTCTTTTCCTGTTCCCTCTCTTTTCCTTCCTTCCTTCCTTCCTTCCTTCCTTCCTTCCTTCCTCTCTTTCTTTCTCCCATGTTCACTCCCCCTCTCTCTTTTCCTCTGTTCCCTCTCTTTTACTTCCTTCTTTCCTTCCTTCCTTCCATTCTTTCTTTCTCCCATGTTCACTCCCACTCCCTCTTTTCCTCTGTTCATTCTCTTTTCCTTCCTTCCTTCCTTCCTTCCTTCCTTCCTTCCTTCCTTCCTCCTCCTCCTCCTCCTCCTCCCTCCTCCTCCTTCCCTCCTTCCTCCTCCTTTCCCTCTGTTCCCTCTTTCCTCCCTCCCTTAAGTCATAAGTCAAGGTCTACTCTACATTTCGGAAGTGACCTTCCTTGACTCGTCCCTAGTTGCTTCTGGTTCCCTTGGGCAGGAAGGTTCCAAAACGCTCTTCAACTTTAGAAACATTCTGGAAATGGCTTCCTCTTTTGGCCCCGTTGGGGTGGGGGGAAGGGAAGGTGAGCTGGGCTCTTTGGAAGCGCTCACCAATTGCTTTTCCAGGTGTGCCGCACGTGGGGATCGTGGATGTTGTGCTTATCTGCTTGCTCATCCAGGAAGTCAAACATGTACTTGATGGCCAGGGGCAGCGCACTGCCTCGGTGGGCTGTGCTGAAGATTGTCTCGAAGAGGTCATCCACAAACTTCTGTAAAGTGCCCTGTCAGGAAAAGGGGGCACCAGGAGGGAAAGAGACAAAAAACAGGGAGGAAGAGGAGGAGGGGGAGGGAGGGAGGGAGGAAGGGAGGAAGGAAGGAAGGGAAGGAAGGAGGAGGAGGAGGAAGGAGGAAGGAAGGAAGGAGGGAAGGAAGGAAGGAAGGAAGGAAGGAAGGAAGGGAGTGAATGAGGGAAAGACAGGGAACAGAGTGAAAGGAGGGAGGGGGGAGAGAGAGAGGAAAAGGAGGCAGAGAGGAGGAGGGAAGAGGAGGAGGAGGAGGAAGAACACAAAGAAGAGGACAAGAAAGAGGAAGAAGAGGAAGGAGGGAAGGAGGAGGAGAAGGAAGAGGAGAAGGAAGAAGAAGAAGGTGAAGAGGAGGAGGAAGTGGAAGGGGAAGGAGTGAAGAAGAGGAGGAGGAGGAGGAAGAACACAAAGAAGAGGACAAGAAAGAGGAAGAAGGGAAGGAGGAGGAGAAAGAAGAGGAGAAGGAAGAAGAAGGGGAAGAGGAGGAGGAATGGGAAGGAGTGAAGAAGACGATGAGGAGGAGGAGGAAGAACACAAAGAAGAGGACAAGAAAGAGGAAGAAGAGGAAGAAGGGGAGGAGGAGGAGGAGAAAGAAGAGGACAAGGAAGAAGAAGAAGGGGAAGAGGAGGAGGAAGGAAGGAAGGAGGAAGAAGAAGAGAGAGGAGGAGGAAGAACACAAAGAAGAGGACAAGAAAAAGGAAGAAGAGGAAGGAGGGAAGGAGGAGGAGCAAGAAGAGGAGAAGGAAGAAGAAGAAGGGGAAGAGGAGGAGGAAGGGGAAGGAGTGAAGAAGACGATGAGGAGGAGGAGGAAGAACACAAAGAAGAGGACAAGAAAAAGGAAGAAGAGGAAGGAGGGAAGGAGGAGGAGCAAGAAGAGGAGAAGGAAGAAGAAGAAGGGGAAGAGGAGGTGGAAGTGGTAGGAGAAGGAGAAAGAGGAAAAGAGGAGGAGGGAAAAAGCAGGAAAAAAGATGGGGGGAAAAAGAAAAAAGAAAGAAGAAAATATAAAAAAAATACATTAAAAATAATTACGAAAACAATGCTATAAAAATTTCACAAGGCAAACACTCTGAAGATAACTGTCTTCCAGCATTTAAGGGGCTGCCATGAAGAAGAGGGAGTCAAGCTATTCCCCAAAGCCCCTAAGGGCAGGACAAGAAGCAATGGGTGGAAACTAACCAAGGAGAGAAGCAACTTAGAACTAAGGAGAAATTTCCTGACAGTGAGAACAATTAGCCAGTGGAACCCCTTGCCTCCAGAAGTTGTGGGTTCTCCATCACTGGAGGTTTTTAAGAAGAGACTGGACAGTCATTTGTCCAGAATGATATATGGTCTCTTGTTTGAGTAGGTGGCTGGACTAGATAGAAGACCTCCAAGATCCCTTCCAATTCGGTTATTCCGTTATACATTAGAGACAATCGGTCTCCCTATCGCCATAGTTGAACATCTCCATCTCCTCCTTGGGAGTAGAAGCAACTGGCTGCCCACCACGAGAAACCAAACACCGGTTTTAGCTGGGCCTTGGTTTGCTTCCAGAAATTGTAAGTGCTCCAACACTAGAGGCCTTTCCAGAAGAGATTGGACAACCATTTGTCTGAAATGGTATTGAGCAGGGGGTTGCACTAGAACAGGGGTCTCCAACCTTGGTCCCTTTAAGACTTGTGGACTTCAAATCCCAGAGTCCCTCAGCCAGCTGGCTGAGGGACTCTGGGAGTTGAAGTCCACAAGTCTTAAATGGACCAAGGTTGGAGACCCCTGGGCTAGAAGACCTCCAAGATCCCGTCCAACTCTATGATTCTATGTTCTAGGACCTTGATGGCGAATCTATGGGATGTGTATCACAGGTGGCAAGCGGAGCTCTCTCTGCAGGCACGCGAGCTGTCGCCCAGCTCGGCTCCATCACACGCTTCCTAATAGCCAGCTGATTTTCTGGCCTCTGGTGCGGAGGTGGGGTAGCATGCAGGAGATGTGTGTGCATGTGCAGGGGGAGCGTGGGGAGATGTGGTACACGCCCCCCTCGTGGCCCATTTTTGATCCCAGGAGGCTTCAGGAAGGCCTACTAGGCTCAAAATGAGCCGCGGGCGGTCACGCGCACCTGCGCAGGGGGAGCGAGTGTGTGTCATGCACGCATGTGCGGAGGCAGGGGGAATGCGGGGGGACATTGCATTATGGGTGTGGGCACATGCGTGTGCGACCCCTCGCGCTCGCCCCGCTTTTGACACGTGACAGCAAAAAGGTTAGCCATCACTCTTCTAGGATCAACTGGCTGCTGTTCTTACGCATTGATTTTGCAACCCAAGGAGCTTGTTAGCAGCTTAGGCTGGCATTTGTAGCATAAGGTGGAGAGCACCCTGTTCGGATCATGACGGGTCCTGTTGGGCGAATTTCAATCTCAATTTCAAATCTTTATTGTCAGTGCGTAACAAATGTGCAACGAGATCGGTTGAGCTCCCTGATCCGATTGGTTGAAGGACCCCTCATCAGCTCATTGGAGGTTTTCAAGAAATGATTGTACCAGCCACTTTGTTGTGACTCGTCCTCCCTCCTCTCCTCAGCCAGGCCCTTTCCAACTCCAACCGGGCCTTTTATCAGACTCCGAGTCTGATAATGAATATGAACGGCCTGTCATGACTCCAGCCCCCAGCCCTGGCCCCATGCCCGGAGTGGATTCAAGGAGTGAAAGGACAAGCCCCATAAACCTCACTCAAACAGCGTGTGTTCCTTTGGCTCAGCCTTCAGAGCAAGAAGCCAGCCAGGTGGTGGAATTACTGACAGCAGATCCAGCTGAAGACAATTCAGTGTAGGAGGACCCTCGCTTCCGGAGATCTGAGAGGTGACGCCAGCAGAAGACAGGGTGGGGCAGGCCTGGATAAATGCTGAGTCATGGAGCCACACCCCACAGCCTATATAAAGGACCTGCTTTTGGCATTCCAACCTTGAGTCAAGCAAAGTCTTATCTAGTTTGCTGATATCGGACTCTATCGCTGAAGTCACAACTTGGACTCCTGCCTGCCCTGATAAACCTCGAAGGAATTTGGCAAGCTGCAGAGGCTTCGTTCCCACGTCTGTTACGGACTTCCTTGACTTGTTCGTCGGAGTGGGGGTGGGACACGACACACTTGATACAGGTTGGAGGTTGGACTAGAGCAGGAGTCAGCAACCTGCGGCTCTGGAGCCCACATGTGGCTCTTTCACCCCTCTGCTGCGGCTCCCTGTCGCTCAAAATATGCGTCACAACTGCCAATGTGCGACACCCGCCAGCGATTTATTGAGCTTTTCGACCCCCAGTAGGCCACCTATGGCAGGACTCTCCAACCTTGGTCCCTTTAAGACTTGTGGACTTCAACTCCCAGAGTTCCTCAGCCAGCTTTGCTGGCTGAGGGACTCTGGGAGTTGAAGTCCACAAGTCTTAAAGGGACCAAGGTTGGAGATCCCTGAACTAAGGATAAATCCAAGGAAAAAAAAAACTATTTCAGAAGAAAACAGAACGTTGAATTCAACTACCTATGTTAGTTTTGTGGCCGCTCAAGAAATAGTCAGGCACGGGAAGGGTTCTGTGGTTCCTGGTGTTTTCTTTTCTGTGGGAAACGGGTCCAAATGGCTCTTTGAAGTTTTAAGGTTGCAGATCCCTGGACTAGAGGACCTCCAAGGTCCCTTCCAATCTGTTATTCTATGTTCTCAGGGCCTGTGATGTGCGCCAGCCCAGCCCAGCAAGTTATCTCAGGTCGCGTTTACTCGGGTCTTGCAAAACGACACAAAACACACCACAACCAACGGCAGACGTATCTCGGCTGGCTTGTGGAGAAGAACTGAAAGCCAAGACGAGGTTCATGGCCCCTTCCCATCAGGGGCAGGGCAAGATCAGAGGTGGGAGGGTGGGGGAAAAGGGAGCCATCACCCCCCCCCCTAAAGGGATGGCCTGTCTCCCCCCTTTATCTCTGGGAAATCGCTCCCTTCCCTACTTCCACCGGTCTCTGGTTCGCTCTGCTGGGTTCGGCACTTTGAAAGTGTCAGCAAAATCAATGCTACATAAATCATCCGGAGTTGGCCGGTGAGCAAGGAAAAGATGGGAGGCTCTGAGTGTTAAACCACCTTCGCCGGTATTCCCCGGGCCGAAAGTCAACAGCAGAGAATTATAAAGCTGTCACACAAATCATCGCTCCTGAAGCACCGCACTTGGGTGACAGCCGAAAGCTTGCTGCCTCTCCAAAACCTCCATTTAGGTCAACACCTCCGTGGAAAGATTATTTCCTTGTCAAGCAACCTATCTGGGGATTGCATTTTTCTCCCTCTCTTTCTCCTTCTGCCTCTCGGTCTCTTTCTTTTGGTTTCCCTTTCTCTCTGTGTGTGTCTCTTTCTCTCTCTTTTTGTTTTCCTTTCTCTCTCTTCTTTCTCTTTCCTTCTCTCTGTCTCTCTCTTTCTCTCCTTCCCTCCCTCTCTTGTATCGCTCTCTTTCTTCTTCGCTATTTTTCTTTCCTTCTCTCTCTCTCTCTCTCTCTTTCTCTCTGTGTGTGTCTCTCTCTTCCCCTCCCTCTCTTGCATTTCTCTCTATCTCTTTCTTTCTCTTTCATTCTCCCTCTCTTTCTCTTTCTGCCTCTCTGTCTCTCTCTCTCTCTCTGTCTCTCTCTCTCTCTCTCTCTCTTTCTGTCTCTTTCTGTTTTTGGTTCCCCGGTCTCTATTTTATCTCTTTCTCTCTCTTTTTCTTTCCTTCTCTCTCTCTCTCTCTTTCTCTCTCTCTTTCTTTCCTTCTCTCTCTGTCTCTCTCTTTCTCTCTGTGTGTGTCTCTGTCATTCCCTCCCTCTTTCTTTCTCTTTCATTCTCTCTTTTTTTCACTTTCTCTGTCTCTTTTCCTTTTTTTTACTCTTTCTGTTTCTCTTTTCCTTTTCCTCTTTCTCTTTTGTATCTTTCTCCCTTTCTTTCTTTCACTCTTTTTCTCTCCCTCTTTTTCTGTTTCTGTCTCTTTTTCTCTTTCTTGTTCTCTTCCTGTTTTTTGTCCCTCTCTATTTTTCTTTTTCTATTTCCGTCTTCCTTTTTCTTTCTCTCTCTCTCTCTGTCTCTCTCTCATACACACACACACACACACACACACACACACACACACACACACATGAGAGTATCTCTTAGAACTTGCATATAAAAAGCGAGCAGGACCCACTTCCTTCTAGCACTGATGATGTTACCTAGTTGGGTGACGAAACATCTGCAACAAAACCACCAAGCTCATAGAGCACCAAGCACCCCCACAATTCAACCCTGAGCTGCAAATATTCTCTTTTATTAGTGCAATTCCATTTTTTTTCCTATCTCCCTTTTGGGCGTCCTCTCCCTTCTTTCCAGCCTCACCTACCTTGGTGGCTAGCAGCCTTGTCAGGTAGATTTCGGATACCATCTTGCTCCCTCGGTCTCCTTCTTTCTGATCGCCATGTTCGTGGTTCTTCACTAAGTGCCACATCTTCACCCCGCTTTCTAGGTCGGGCGTAATCATGGGCGTCCGGGAACGCAAGCTATCTGGGCTTCCAGTGTATCGGATCATGTTTTCTGGAAGCACAAATGGACACACAAAAACCCTTGAAGATTTTCTTCCAAGGGGTAAGTGGAAAAAGAAAATTGAAACTGGGGGGAGGGGGGAATCCTTGGCACTGGGTTGTTTTCTTGGAGATGTTTAGGACCCAACTAGGTAACATCATCAGGGCTAGAAGAGGCCTGTGGTGTATATAGACAGAGAGCAAACAGCACTCCCTTCTAGGACTGATGATGTTACCTAGCTGGGTCATGAAACGTCTGCAAGAAAACAACCCAGCTCAGAGAGCACCAAGAACCTCACAGTCATTGTTGTCCTCCTCCTCCTCTTCCACTTCCTCCTCCTCCTCTACCTCCTTCTCCTCCTCTCCACAAACCCCACTCCCTTCTAGCACTGATGACATTATCTAGTTGGGTAATGAAACATCTCCAAGAAAACAAACAAGCTCAGAGAGCACTAAGAACCCCACAGTTGTTGTCTTCCTCTTCCTCTTCCTCCTCCTCCTCCTCCTCCTCCCTCTCCTCCTCCTCCCCCCCCACTCCCTTCTAACACTGATGATGTTACCTAGTTGGGTCATGAAACGTCTGCCAGAAAACAAACCATCTCAGGGAACACCAAGGGCCAACCCCTCATTTTAACCCTGAGCTACAAATGTTTTCCTTTATTGGATTTGAACTGGTTTTTTTAAGGGTCCCTGGAGCAGTGTATTAAGGAATGAGTTGCTAGTCTAAAAACAGCCGCGTACAGATGCTCAAAGATCTCCAAGGACCCTCCCAGTCCTCTCATTCTGTTCTGTTCTTTGTTATTGGGTGTATTTTGTTCTGGGATGTACGACTCCAGAATAAAACTCCAAATTATACATTGCTTCCCGATATTTTGGCCACATTTTATTACAGGGATTAGCCTATAATTTGCGTTCTTCAGGGCCTGTCAGATGGTTACTGTCCTCCGAGCATCTATACCAAGAGTGGGGAACCATAGCCTCTTTACAATCTGTGGACTTCAACTCCCAGAATTCCTAAGCCAGCATGGCTCCTTTATGACCTATGGACTTCAACTCCCAGAATTCCTGAGCTAGCATGGCCCCTTTACGACCTGTGGACTTCAACTCCCAGAATTTCTGAGCCAGCATGGCCCCATTTCCAACTGGTGGACTTCAACTCCCAGAATTCCTGAGCCAGTTATGCTGGCTCAGGAATTCTGGGAGCTGAAGTCCAGAAGTCCTAAAAGGGCCATGGTTCCCCATCCCTGGACTAACCCATCTTGAAAAGGCTGGTCTGTGTCTTCACTGTCTTATGCCTTCTCGGTTGTCTCACATGCCCTGATGGAAAAGTCCTTACCGTATTTGCTTGCAGAAGTCCTCGAGACGGTGAAATTGTTGACCGCGTTGTAAGCAGTAACTTGCTTGGATACCAAAGCCACCAGAGATCCATCGGGCACCTAGGAAAGGAATGGACCTTTTATCAATCTGATGTGCCTTGTGCAAAAGAAACCAACGCATTATGGTTAGATGACCATCATTTGTGTTGTAAATGTTGTACCTTGATGAAGGTATCTTTTTTTTTTATGTACACTGAGAGCATATGCACCAAGACAAATTCCTTGTGTGTCCAATCACACTTGGCCAATTCCATACTTCCATCTCTCACAATACTTGACAACACAGTATCAACAGTAGAAACCTTCAAATTTCTGGGTTCTATCATATCGCAAGATCTCAAATGGACAGCTAACATCAAAAACATCATTAAAAAAGGACAACAAAGAATGTTCTTTCTGCGCCAACTCAGTAAGCTCAAACTGCCCAAGGAGCTGCTGATCCAATTCTACAGAGGAATTATTGAGTCTGTCATTTGCACCTCTATAACTGTCTGGTTCGGTTCTGCAACCCAACAAGAAAAACACAGACTTCAGAGGATAATTAGAACTGCAGAAAAAATAATTGCTACCAACTTGCCTTCCATTGAGGACCTGTATACTGCACGAATCAAGAAGAGGGCCGTGAAAATATTTGCAGATCCCTCGCATCCTGGACATAAACTGTTTCAACTCCTACCCTCAAAACGACGCTATAGAGCACTGCACACCAGAACAACTAGACACAAGAATAGTTTTTTCCCGAAGGCCATCACTCTGCTAAACAAATAATTCCCTCAACACTGTCAGACTATTTACTGAATCTGCACCACCAATCTCTTTCCACTTATGACTGTATGACTATAACTTGTTGCTGGCAATCCTTATGATTTATATTGATATATTGATCATCAATTGTGTTGTAAATGTTGTACCTTGATGAACGTATCTTTTCTTTTATGTACACTGAGAGCATATGCACCAAGACAAATTCCTTGTGTGTCCAATCACACTTGGCCAATAAAAATTCTATTCTATTCTATTCTATTCTATTCTATTCTATTCTATTCTATTCTATTCTATTCTATTCTATTCTATTCTATCATCTTTGTTGCTCTTCTCTGCACTCTTTCTAGAGTCTCAACATCCTTTTTACATCGTGGCAACCAAAACTGAATGCAATATTCCAAGTGTGGCCTTACCAAGGCATTATAAAGTGGCACTAACACTTCACGTGATCTTGATTCTATCCCTCTGTTTATGCAGCCCAGAACTGTGTTGGCTTTTTTAGCAGCTGCAGCACACCGCTGGCTCGTATTTAAATGATCGTCCACTAGGACTCCAAGATCCTTCTCACAGTTTTTTATATCTATGCATGGGTAGGATGATTCAGCAGTTATAGAGGCGGAGATTGAAATGCTCAGAGCTTGGGTTCGAGACCCAAATGCCATGTAACAGGGGGAGTTCCTGTTCGAAAGCATGCACATGTGAGTAGATAAATAGGTACCACATTGGTGGGAAGGTAACAGCGTCTGTGTATCTTTGGCACGTAGCCATGCTGGCCAGATGACCGTGGAAATTCGTCTTTGGACAACACTGGCTCCCTCGGCCAAGCAGCAGAGTTTTTTTTTTTTCTTTGAATTTATATCCCGCCCTTCTCCGAAGACTCAGGGCGGCTTACACTATGTCAAGCAATAGTCTTCATCCATTTGTATATTATATACAAAGTCAACTTATTGCCCCCAACAATCTGAGTCCTCATTTTACCTACTTTATAAAGGATGGAAGGCTGAGTCAACCTTGGGCCTGGTGGGACTCGAACCTGCAGTAATTGTAACTGCAGGCAGCTGTGTGTTAATAACAGGCTACATTAGCCTGGTGAGCCACTTCCCAGCCCTTGAGTTGAGCACCAAAATGGCAAATCTAACTTCCCATCAGCCAAAGGATAGCTTTGGTAATACGAGAATGAATCAATTCCTGATTAATTATACTGTGTGGGTCACATCCATCCCAAGTGCTGGGTCGAGTTCTGGTCACTGTTTTTCAAGAAGAATTCAGAGAAACTGATCCAGAGAAATACATCAAGGATCTTCAGGGGACCAGAAATAATAATAATTAAAAAAAAAAAACTATGAAAAGATTGATGGACCTGGGAATGAACGGCCTTGAGAAGTGGAGTCATCTTCAAACCCAAGAGGTCATCGAGACCTCTTCTCTCTCTCATTGGATCAAGGACTCAAGGCCATGAGTCCAACTTACTGTTGTGCCTCGTCCGCTTTCCCCGCAGCCGGGCCCATTTTATCTGCTTCCGAACGCTGAGGAATGTCCTAGCATGCCTCCTGGCCCCAGCCCTGGCTCCATGCCCAGACAGGCCAAGGAGGAAGAAGTGCCTCCAGCCCCCAGCTCTGGCTCCATGCCCAGGCAAACGGAACAACTAGACCCCTCCCCCTCCCCCACAGCATGTGAGCCTGAGGAAGGTCAATTACCAACAGCTGCAGACTGGAGTGACCCTCGCTTCAGGAGAATTGATAGGCGGCGGCAACAGAAGGAAGGGAGGGGCAGGCCTGGATAAGTGCTGAGTCATGGAGCCACACCCCATGGCCTATATAAAGGATCTGCTTTCTGGCATTCTCTGAGTCAGGCAAAGTCTACCTTATCTTGCTGAAATCACTTTCTGGTCTCCTGCCTGCCTTGAGAACTTTGCTAGGACTTTGGCAGAGCTGCAGAGGCATGCCTGATTCAGATTTCCCTGACCCGGCCGTCAGCGGAGGAGTGGGACACGACACTTACTACCAAGTTGCAAGCAAGGAAGTCTGGCTTTCTCTGGTTCTTCATGAATTCGTGTGTTTATAGCCTTAGGAAGTAGGCAGCTGATCTGAAAATCGTTGAGAAAAAATGTCATTTGCATATGGATTTGTGGAGTCGTTTGGTGCTCTCCACAAATCCATATCTGTATCTATCTATTGATGAGTCTAGTGATCCATATCCACATCTCCGTGTGTCTATTGATGGCTGAATAGATGATGATTGCTGAACAGAATAGATGATGATTGCAATAGACGATTGATGGCTCGATGACACATAGAGATAGATCACATTTACACGCCATTCAAGAGAGACAATGAAAGAAAGTCAAGAAGGAAACAAAGAGACCAGAATACATCCCCTCCAGCAATCAACAGCAGATAAACAGGGATTAACACCAGACAAATAATCAAACAGAAAACAATACCCTATGCAATCAACAGCCAGATAAACAGGGATTAATACCAGACAAACTATCAAGCAGAAAACAATACCCTAATCAAGGAACGACCAAGGAGAAAAACCAAACATCCCCACTAACACAGGGCAAGCTCTTGTATATAAATAGGGAGCAAACCCCACCCTCACTAGCACTGATGATATTACCTAGTTGGATCATGAAACGTCTGCAGGAAAACAACCAAACTCGGAGAACATTAAGGAACCCACCGTTCTACCCTGAGCTATAGATATTCTCTTTTATTGCATTGTAATGCATTTTTTGAGCAACGGGATGAAAAAAGCAACATGTGGGATTCAGGTGAGCAATTTCCTGGAGGCCTTGCTCCAAATTCCCTTCTTAAAATTGGAGGAGAATGGAAGGTTGCCTAGAGAGAATGGAAGCCTAGAGAGGCTCTGGAGGCTGGGGACAGCAAATAACGGGTGCGGTCCCACCGGAAGTTGGCAAACGGGCCATTTCTGGCCTCCAGAGGGCCTCTGGGGGGTGGGGAAGGCCATTTTCGCCCTCCCCAGACTCCTAGAAAGGCTCTGGAGCCAGGTGAGAGAGAAAAACGGGCCTACTGGACCATCGCGTGCCAGGAGAGTGGGAAGCATGGGGGGGGTCGTGCGCACATGTGCGGGAGTGGGGTGCATAGAATTATGGGTATGGGCACGCACATGCGCCCCCCCTCCCCCGCCCCCCCCTCCTGGCACGTGATGGCAAAAAGGTTAGCCATCACTGGTCTAGGTCCTCCTGCTTGAGCTGGGAGCTGGACTAGAAGACCTCCAAGGTCCCTTCTAGCTCTATTCTGATTCTGAGACAGGTGTCCGGGGAGGGGAAAAAATGCACTGGAACCAGTGGGAAATTCATTGCCAGAAAACAAAAACAAAAAAAACAAATCGCACGCTTGAAATTTTGGGGCGCATGGATTTTGTCCTTTCTGCCTTCTGCTGCAGAGCCGTGTAGGGAAAAACTGTTGCCTTCGTTCGTAATTGGATTTATGAGCGTGCTGCATCGTCATTCGTAATTGTCAGAAAGTCCCGCAAAGTAAAAGCTGATTGTTCCTGCTGCTACTTTTCATCACAGCTGTCACTATGAAATACAGATAACTTTGGGGGGGGGGAGAGGGAGAGGGAGGGAGTCAGAGAGCGCGAGGAAAAATGGGCACCCAGGAGGCTATATTTCACCCCAGCAAAACCTTTTGCTCCCCGTTTTAAGTGAAAACATACTGGTAAGTAAGTTTGTCTTGGACCGGGAGTTTCATATTTTACAACTTCGACTTGCACGGAGCTGGAGCTGAATCCCATTTACTCTGAAGGCATTCTTTTGGAAAAATAAGGCGATGTCGGTAATCAATCCTTTCCCTTTCTATTTCCCCCCCCCCGGCTTTTCGATCCGTACCGTTGCGAGAAAAAGAAAAATAATCCCCATCACCAAGTGTACAGCAAATTATTTCCCACTGGATCATTCTGTGGGCAGCTGCCGTGCCCTTCATCGAATATATCATGATGAGAACTTGTATGAGCTGTTGTGGAGGATGCAATGGGCCAGTTAACTGTTCTTGTTGATACTTTTGAGGGGGAGGAGGGCGAGGAGGAGAAGGAGGAGGAGGAGGAGGAGGAGGAGGAGGAGGAGGAGGAGGAGGAGGAGGAGGGGAGGAGGACGACTGGGGGGTTCTTGGTGCTTTCTGAGCATGGCTGTTTTCTTGCAGACATTTCATGACCCATCTAGACCAGGGGTCTCCAACCTTGGCAACTTTAAGACTTGTGGACTTCAAGTCCCAGAATTCCTCAGCCTGCTTTGCTTTGCTTGCTTTGCTTTGCTTTGCTTTGCTTTGCTTTGCTTTGCTTTGCTTTGCTTTGCTTTGCTTTGCTTTGCTTTGCTTTGCTTTGCTTTGCTTTGCTTTCCCTTCCCTTCCCTTCCCTTCCCTTCCCTTGCTTTCCATTCCTTTCCTCTCATCTCCTCTTCTCTTTCTCCTTGCCTTGCCTTGCCTTGCCTTGCCTTGCCTTGCCTTGCCTTGCCTTGCCTTGCCTTGCCTTGCCTCGCCTCGTCTCACCTTGCTGCTTTGCTTTGCTTTGCTTTGCTTTCCTATCTTTCCCTTCCTTCCTTCCTTCCTTCCTTCCTTCCTTCCTTCCTTCCTTCCTTCCCTTGCTTTCCATTCCTTTCCTCTCATCTCCTCTCCTCTTTCTCCTTGCCTTGCCTTGCCTCGCCTTGCCTCGCCTCGCCTCGCCTCGCCTCGCCTCGCCTCGCCGCTTTGCTTTGCTTTGCTTTGCTTTCCTATCTTTCTCTTCCCTTCTCTTCCATTCCCTTCCCTTGCTTTCCATTCCTTTCCTTTCCTCTCATCTCCTCTCCTCTTTCTCCTTGCCTTGCCTCGCCTCGCCTCGCCTCGCCTCGCCTCGCCTCGCCTCGCCGCTTTGCTTTGCTTTGCTTTTTGCTTTGCTTTTTGCTTTGCTTTTTGCTTTGCTTTTTGCTTTGCTTTTTGCTTTGCTTTTTGCTTTGCTTTGCTTTGCTGGCTGAGGAACTCTGGGACTTGAAGTCCACAAGTCTTAAATTTGCCAAGGCTGGAGACCCCTGATCTAGTGCTGATGATGTTACCCAGATGGGTAATGAAATGTCTGCAAAAAAAAACAAAAAACCAACCACGCTCACAAAGCACCAAGAACCCCACAGTCCTCCCTCCTCCTCCTCCTTTTCTTCCTCCTCCTCTCCTCCTCCTCCTCCTCTCCCTCCTCCTATATGTTGTGGCTCGGCACAGACTCGGACGACGATGAGGTTGGGGAGGAAATTGGGCCAGTTTTGAGTCTGGGGAAGGCTCTGATAGATGCTCTGCATCAGATGCAGAGATAGAGCCAGGACCGTCTGACATTTCCCAGCTGCCGGAGAGGCAGCTGCCTTTGGAGGCTGAGATGAGTGAGGAAGAAGAACAGCTGGGGCCTGTTCCCGATGCACATAGGTGCAGAGCAGTTAGGAGAGGTGAGCAACGGAGGACAAGGAGTCGACTCGGCAAGCAAAGTACATGTGGATGCTGAATTGCTCCTCCCTGGCTGGGGAATAAATAGAAGGAAAGGGGAATGGTGGTCGTAGAAGAAAACCGTTAGTATTTCTGAAGATTTGGCTCATCGTGTTTTGTGTGCCACAAAGACTGCTTGCCAGAATTTAATTTGCAGCCTTTCGGCTGGGAACTCAACGGCCTTGAATTGCAAGGAACTGATAAGGTCTGTACTGCAGTTAACCCCTTGAAGGACTCTTGCTGGGACTTTTCGGTGGGTGAATGCCATTAATTCACAAAAGGTAAATAAGAATATATACTGTAAGCAATAGTACTATGGGATTACTATGAGAGAGAGCAGAGAAGAAGGGTTGAGTCGAACCCAGCTCCGGCTCGACACATGACGCTACAGGAATCCTGATCTTGGGAGCAACCCCTAATCAAAGGGATGACATATCAAGGACTTGTTTAAGGGTTGCAGGGATCTGCGTTTGGCAATCATGAGAAAGGAATTTGCACACTGGCGACTGGGATAGAGGAAGATGAGGGCTGAGCATTAGGAAAAGCTGCTTTAGTTCTGGGATTTAGCAGATGACGTGGCAGCTGAGGCTGTCAGACGAGGAGGGAGAGAGCAGCCGGGCGTCCAATCAATGGAGCCGTTCAGCCATGGGGCGGGGCACGAGCAGCGCGGGATGTTTAAAAGGGGCTGAGAGGCAGAAGCTCTCAGTGCTGACTTTATACAGAGAGACCTCGACTTTTCCTGAGACCCGGTTTGTAGCAGACCCAATAAAAGAAGTCACTATCGGAAAGGAAACCAAGTTGGCTTGTTTATTCTAACGGCGTCTGACACAACTGTGGCTGAGCAAGCTGAGAAGTTGGCTGCGAGCTGATGCAGTTCACCTCCCACGCTTTTGAGAAAGGATCTCCCTGGGCGATATCTGAAATGGATGGCTACAAGAACCGGCAACAGACACCTTTGGATAGCCTCATGGTCTCTCCCGAGATAAATGAAACAAAGCCGAATATTCAACCATTGATAAGAGGAGCTGCATCTGACGCATCTTTATTGAACGTGCAAGGGAAGGGCCCTCTTGCCATCAGGCAGTAACAATAATTAGCACTTATCACCGAGTGCTTTCATCTTCAAAGCAACACCAGGATGCTAATTAACCAGCTCTCCTTGAAGCCCAGCAGAAGTGGCTTTTCACATCTGGCTGTTCATCGTCTCTCATCTTTATGCAAACCAAGGACGGTCAACAGTCCACTAATAAACCTGGTGGACGTCACACAAAGACATCCTAGAAAGGCGAAGGGGGTCAACCTATTCTCCAAAGCACCTGAAGGCAAAGACAAGAAACCATAATTGGAAACTAACCAAGCAGAGGAGCAACCTGGAGTAGAGTAGGTTGAATAGAGTAGATTAACAGAGTTGGAAGGGACCTTTTAGGTCATCTAGTCCAAACCCCTACCCAAGCAGGAGACCCTACACCATTTCTGATAAATGGCAGTCCAGTCTCTTCTTGAAAGCCTCCAATGATGAAGCTCCCAGAACTTCTGAAGGCAACTTCTGTTCTATGGGTGGATTATTCACATTGTCAGAAAAGTTATCCTTATTTCCAGGTTGGATTTCTGCTTGTTCAGGTTCCATCCATTATTCCTTGTCTGGCCTTCAGGTGCTTTGGAAAATAGCTTGACCCCCTTCCTCTCTGTGGCAGCCCCTCAAATATTGGGACACTGCTATCCTCCACAGCGAGGCGGGGGGAACAGCAGCGCCGCGCGATTTAGATTCACTAGAAAGTAGGATTTCCTGCTTTCTAGCGATTTTAAATCACGCGGCACACACAGCTGATCGTCAGAAATATCGGTTCAGACCAACCATAGCATTTTTTTTACTACTTCGAAAACGGTAGGATTTCACCAATGCATCAGGTCTAATCAAATTGTAGGAAGCCCCCTCACTTAGAAGAATGAAATATTTTGGGGGATATTAAAAAGGCAGGATAGGATATTTCCCCTAAATGGGGGCAAAAATTTAAGGGAGACAGAAACCAGCCCCAGTCTCCCTGCCCCAAGCAGAAATTGAGGCAGCCAGATTTTAAAAAGGCAGATTTGGTAATCTGTTCAGAAAGACTGGGTCAGACAGAGACTCCAGATAAGCAACGCAATTAGGCAAGCCAATGGTTGATAAGATTAGCTCAGACAAATACCCAGGAATTGCATTTCCTCTTTTGCCTATAGAGTCATATATAACCCCTAATGTTGTGGTCAGCCAGCAGCCTGTGGAGCTGGCAATGGAGTCGGACGGTGATGAGGCTGGGGAAGGTCCGGATGAGGGCTCTGCATCAGAGGCAGAGGTGGGGCCAGGGCCATCAAGGAGTGAGGTACAGACTCCAGAGCCTCCAAAGGCTGACAGTAGTGAGGCAGAGGAACAGGAGGAGCCTGTTCCTAATGCACGCATGAGAAGAGCTGCCAGAAGGCAAGAGCAGCTCAAGCAAAGAGGACGACTCGGGAGTAAGGCCAGGAGATAATTGGCCCCTCCCATAAGGCTTAAAACAGACCAGCAACGACATTTGGGCTTTGCCGGAAAACAACATTGATAGCGTCGTCTTCTTGCATTTATTTTTGTATCGGTGCCTTCTGAAGATTTGCCAAGAAAGGCCTTTGGCGGTTTGCCGAATTGGACCGAGGTTTGCGATAGGACTGAGGAATTTGTGTTGGGAGGAATTTGCTTTAATTTAGTTCGACTACGCTGGGAATGAAGTAATTCTCAGCTGTTCGAATAAAGTTTGTTTGTTTTTATACTGACTGAGTTTTCTACTACCTACTTGGGCCTGGGTCACAACACCTACATGGCCCCCGTAGGAATCCATAAGGTATAAAATCCCACCCACTCTCAACTTCATTTTGTCAGCTGTCCCAGAACCACATGTGGTTGGTGGTTCTGCTTCATCAATGAAGGGAAACTTTCTTTCCAATCAGCCTCCGGCCTCCATTTTATTGCCAGTGACTTTCTCCCCGCTTGGAACTGAACCAGATGGTTCACTGATCCAACAAAACCAAAACTGATTTACACACCTGATAATGGACAAGAGTATTCAGCCTCTTCCAGTCGTTCTCGATCTTGGTGGTCAGATCTTCATCCTGAAGGATCGTTCTGCTGCCGTTGGCCTGCCGCCATTCTGTGAGGAAAGAGAAACGCATGTCAAGCCCGCAAGCAAACGGAAATGGTTTGGGGGAGAACAGCGATGTGGCCTCTGCAGGTAAACAGAATCACTGAGTGGGAGGGGACCTCGGAGGTTTAATAGATTAGGAGATTAACAGCCTTGGAAGGGATCTCATAGGTCATCTAGTCCAACCCCCTCCCGCCCAAGCAGGAGACCCTACACCATGTCTGATAGAGGGCAGTCCAGTCTCTTCTTGAAAGCCTCCAGGGATGAAGCTCCCACAACTTCCGAAGGCAACTTCTGTTCCATGGGTTGATTGTTCTCACTGTCAGAAAAATTCTCCTTATTTTCAGGTTGAATCTCTCTCCTTGTTCAGTTTCCATCCATTGTTCCTTGTCTGTGCTTTGGAAAATAGCTTGACCCCCTCCACTCTGTGGCAGCCCTTCAAATATTGGGACACTGCTATCCTCCACAGCGAGGCGGGGGGAACAGCAGCGCCGCGCGATTTAGATTCACTAGAAAGTAGGATTTCCTGCTTTCTAGCGATTTTAAATCACGTGGCACACACAGCTGATCGTCAGAAATATCGATTCAGACCAACCATAGCTTTTTTTTTTACTACTTCGAAAACCGGTAGGATTTCACCACTGCATCAGGTCTAATCAAATTGTAGGAAGCCCCCCCCCACTTAGAAGAATGAAATATTTTGGGGGATATTAAAAAGGCAGGATAGGATATTCCCCCTAAAGGAGAAATGGGGGGAAAAATTTAAGGGAGGCAGAAACCAGCCCCAGTCTCCCTGCCCCAAACAGAAACTAAGGAGGCCATCTTTTAGAAATGCAGATTTGGTAATCCATTCAGAAAGACTGGGTCAGGCAGAAACTCCAGATAAGCAATGCAATTAGGCAAGCCAATAGTTCGTAAGATTAGCTCAGACAAATACCCAGGAATTGCATTTCCTCTTTTGCCTATAGAGTCATATATAACCCCTAATGTTGTGGTCTGCCAGCAGCCTGTGGAGCTGGCAATGGAGTCGGACGGTGATGAGGCTGGGGAAGGCCCGGATGAGGGCTCTGCATCAGAGGCAGAGGTGGGGCCAGGGCCATCAGGGAGTGAGGTACAAACTCCAGAGCCTCCAAAGGCAGACAGTAGTGAGGCAGAGGAACAGGAGGAGCCTGTTCCTAATGCACACATGAGAAGAGCTGCCAGAATGCAAGAACAGCTCAAGCAAAAAGGACGACTCAGGAGTAGGGCCAAGAGATGATTGGCCCCTCCCATAAGGCTTAAAAAAGACCAGCAACGACATTTGGGCTTTGCCGGAAAACAACATTGATAGCATCGTCTTCTTGCATTTATTTTTGTATCGGTGTCTTCTGAAGATTTGCCAAGAAAGGCCTTTGGCGGTTTGCCGAATTGGACCGAGGTTTGCGATAGGACTGAGGAATTTGTGTTGGGAGGAATTTGCTTTAATTTAGTTCGACTACGCTGGGAATGAAGTAATTCTCAGCTGTTCGAATAAAGTTTGTTTGTTTTTATACTGACTGAGTTTTCTACTACCTACTTGGGCCTGGGTCACAACACCTACATGGCCCCCGTAGGAATCCATAAGGTATAAAATCCCACCCACTCTCAACTTCATTTTGTCAGCTGTCCCAGAACCACATGTGGTTGGTGGTTCTGCTTCATCAATGAAGGGAAACTTTCTTTCCAATCAGCCTCCGGCCTCCATTTTATTGCCAGTGACTTTCTCCCCGCTTGGAACTGAACCAGATGGTTCACTGATCCAACAAAACCAAAACTGATTTACACACCTGATAATGGACAAGAGTATTCAGCCTCTTCCAGTCGTTCTCGATCTTGGTGGTCAGATCTTCATCCTGAAGGATCGTTCTGCTGCCGTTGGCCTGCCGCCATTCTGTGAGGAAAGAGAAACTCATGTCATGCCCGCAAGCAAATGGAAATGGTTTGGGGGAGAACAGCGATGTGGCCTCTGCAGGTGAACAGAATCACCGAATGGGAGGGGACCTCGGAGGTTTACTAGATTAAGAGATTAACAGACTTGGAAGGGACCTCGTAGGTCATCTAGTCCAACCCCCTGCTCAAGCAGGAGACCCTACACCATGTCTGACAGAGGGCAGCCCAGTCTCCCTGCCCCAAGCAGAAATTGAGGCAGCCAGATTTTAAAAAGGCAGATTTGGTAATCTGTTCAGAAAGACTGGGTCAGACAGAGACTCCAGATAAGCAACGCAATTAGGCAAGCCAATGGTTGATAAGATTAGCTCAGACAAATACCCAGGAATTGCATTTCCTCTTTTGCCTATAGAGTCATATATAACCCCTAATGTTGTGGTCAGCCAGCAGCCTGTGGAGCTGGCAATGGAGTCGGACGGTGATGAGGCTGGGGAAGGTCCGGATGAGGGCTCTGCATCAGAGGCAGAGGTGGGGCCAGGGCCATCAAGGAGTGAGGTACAGACTCCAGAGCCTCCAAAGGCAGACAGTAGTGAGGCAGAGGAACAGGAGGAGCCTGTTCCTAATGCACACATGAGAAGAGCTGCCAGAATGCAAGAACAGCTCAAGCAAAAAGGACGACTCAGGAGTAGGGCCAAGAGATGATTGGCCCCTCCCATAAGGCTTAAAAAAGACCAGCAACGACATTTGGGCTTTGCCGGAAAACAACATTGATAGCGTCGTCTTCTTGCATTTATTTTTGTATCGGTGTCTTCTGAAGATTTGCCAAGAAAGGCCTTTGGCGGTTTGCCGAATTGGACCGAGGTTTGCGATAGGACTGAGGAATTTGTGTTGGGAGGAATTTGCTTTAATTTAGTTCGACTACGCTGGGAATGAAGTAATTCTCAGCTGTTCGAATAAAGTTTGTTTGTTTTTATACTGACTGAGTTTTCTACTACCTACTTGGGCCTGGGTCACAACACCTACATGGCCCCCGTAGGAATCCATAAGGTATAAAATCCCACCCACTCTCAACTTCATTTTGTCAGCTGTCCCAGAACCACATGTGGTTGGTGGTTCTGCTTCATCAATGAAGGGAAACTTTCTTTCCAATCAGCCTCCGGCCTCCATTTTATTGCCAGTGACTTTCTCCCCGCTTGGAACTGAACCAGATGGTTCACTGATCCAACAAAACCAAAACTGATTTACACACCTGATAATGGACAAGAGTATTCAGCCTCTTCCAGTCGTTCTCGATCTTGGTGGTCAGATCTTCATCCTGAAGGATCGTTCTGCTGCCGTTGGCCTGCCGCCATTCTGTGAGGAAAGAGAAACTCATGTCATGCCCGCAAGCAAATGGAAATGGTTTGGGGGAGAACAGCGATGTGGCCTCTGCAGGTGAACAGAATCACCGAATGGGAGGGGACCTCGGAGGTTTACTAGATTAAGAGATTAACAGACTTGGAAGGGACCTCGTAGGTCATCTAGTCCAACCCCCTGCTCAAGCAGGAGACCCTACACCATGTCTGACAGAGGGCAGCCCAGTCTCTTCTTGAAAGCCTTCAGGGATGAAGCTCCCACAACTTCCGAAGGCAACTTCTGTTCCATGGGTGGATTGTTCTCACTGTCAGAAAAATTCTCCTTATTTCCAGGTTGAATCTCTCCTTGTTCAGTTTCCATCCATTGTTCGTTGTCTGTGCTTTGGAAAATAGCTTGACCCCCTCCACTCTGTGGCAGCCCTTCAAATATCGGAAGATGCTATCCTGTCTCCCCTGGTCCTTCTCTTCACTAGACTAGCCAGGCCCAGTTCCTGCAACTGTTCATTGTATGTTTTAGCCTCCAGTCCCTTAATCATCCTGGTTGCTCTTCTCTGCTAAACAAATAATTCCATCAACACTGTCAAACTATTTACTGAATCTGCACTACTATTAATCTTCTCATCGTTCCCATCACCAATCTCTTTCCACTTATGACTGTATGACTGTAACTTTGTTGCTGGCAATCCTTATGATTTATATTGATATATTGACCATCAATTGTGTTGTAAATGTTGTACCTTGATTAACGTATCTTGTCTTTTTATGTACACTGAGAGCATATGCACCAAGACAAATTCCTTGTGTGTCCAATCACACTTGGCCAATAAAAATTCAATTCAATTCTATTCTATTCTATTCTATTCTATTCTATTCTATTCTATTCTATTCTATTCTATTCTATTCTATTCTATTCTATTCTATTCTATTCTCTGCAGAAGGGTGGTCCCGTCATTGTAATGCGAGGAAGCGTTTTGCTCTTAGCTGCTTCTCCATCGCTTAATTACAACCGTATTTGCAAAACTAGTGTTTTGCTTTCCGTTCCCACTTTGGAGCCAGCTGGTAATCAACTTTGCCAATTGCAGGGGAAGCTTTGCTGCCGAAGGGAAAGGGGGGGAGGGCGGGGGGGAGAGGCTACCCTGACATCTTTCTCTGGGAGAAGATGGAGAAATGACAGAAGGCAAACGTCGCCCTTCGCCTTCTAATTGTTCGGTGGCTTGAAATGAACCAGTGGGGCCACCAGCGGTGTAGAGAAATTGTGCACCATGAAATCGTGAGCTTTCCTCTATGCAAGCAAACAGCTCCGATAAAGCTACGTTCCTTCAGTTTGGGCGGCACGAGCGAAACGCAATCCTAGATTAACCTGTTAACAGGCCAACATTCGCTCCTTCCCAGATAATACAAAGGGGAGATTCAGTTATATTAATCCGAGGTGGCGCAGTGGTCAGAATGCAGTACTGCAGGCTACTTCTGCCGACTACCGGCTGCCAGCAGTTCGATTCTTGGATTCGATGGTTGACTCAGCCTTCCATCCTTCTGGGGCTGGTAAAATGAGGAGCCAGATAGTTGGGGGGCAAGATGCTGATTGTAAACCATTTAGAGAGGGCTGAAAAGCCCTGTGAATCAGTATATAAGTCTAAGTGCTATTGCTATTGCTATATATCACTTAGCAATAGCAATAGATTTATATACCAATTGACAGTCCTTTACAGCCCCCTCTAAGCAGTTTAAATACTGTAGCCTCACCACTGCACCACCATGGCCCTTCCTTCCTTCCTTCCTTCCTTCCTTCCTTCCTTCCTTCCTTCCTTCCTTCCTTCCTTCCTTCCTTCCTTCCTTCCTTCCTTCCTTCCTTCCTTCCTTCACACTTAGTAATAGCCCTTAGACGTATATACCGCTTCACAGTGCTTTACAGCCCCTTCTAAGCAGCTCACAGAATCATCCTCTTGCTCCCTACAATCTGGGTCCCCATTTTACCAACCTCAGAAGGATGGAAGACTGAGTCAAACTTGAGCCGGTCAGGATCGAACTGCTGGCAGTGGGCAGAATCTGTTCTGCAATACTGCAGCCTCACCACTGCACCACCACGCCCGTCCCTCTTTCCCTCCCTCCCTCCCTCCCTTCCAACCTTGAGCTGGTCAGGATCGAACTGCTGGCAGTGGGCAGAGTTTGCCTGCAATACTGCAGTCTCACCACTGTGCCACTACGGCCCTTCCTTCCTTCCTTCCTTCCTTCCTTCCTTCCTTCCTTCCTTCCTTCCTTCCTTCCTTCCTTCCTTCCTTCCTTCCTTCCTCCCTTATTCACTCCCCCTCCCTCTCTCTTTTCCTCTGTTCCCTCTCTTTTCCTTCCTTCCTTCCTTCCTTCCTTCCTTCCTTCCTTCCTGCCTGCCTGCCTGCCTGCCTGCCTGCCTGCCTGCTTAGTAGTAGCCCTTAGACATATACCGCTTCACAGTGATTTATAACCATCTCTAAGTATCAGACTCAGCCTGTCACCCCAACAATCTGGGCCTTCATTTGACTTCTTAAGGATGGAAGGCTGAGTCAACCTTGAGCCGGTCAGGATTGAACTGCAGCGGGCAGAGTTAGCCTGCAATACTGCAGTCTCACCACTGCGCCACCAGGGCTCTGCACCAATGCAGCTCTTTGCACCAAGAGGGGCCACGAGAAAGAGAGGTGGATGAATTTTGAATGTTTAATCTTGAGGAAAGATTGCTAAAGGTAAAGGTAAAGGTTCCCCTCGCACATACGTGCTATTCGTTCCCAACTCTAGGGGGCGGTGCTCATCTCCGTTTCAAAGCCGAAGAGCCAGCGCTGTCCGAAGACGTCTCCGTGGTCATGTGACTGGCATGACTCAACGCCAAAGGTGCATGGAACGCTGTTACCTTCTCACCAAAGGTGGTCCCTATTTTTTCTACTTGGTTGCTAGATTGCTAGATTGATTGCTAGATTGATTGATTGATAGATTGATTGATAGATAGATAGATAGATAGATAGATAGATTGCTAGATTGATTGCTAGAGGAGGGGAAAAACAGGTAGCATTTCTCAAGAAGCTGAGAAGAAGAAAAGGAAGGTCCAGGCATTCCTTGACTTACAGCCACAACTGAACCCAAAATTTCTGTTGCTCAACGAGACGGTTGTTAAGTGAGTTTTGCCCCGTTTTCCGACCTTTTTCGCCACAGATGTTAAGCGAATCACTGCGGTGGTGAAGTTAATCACACGGTTGTTAAATGAATCTGGCTTCCCCCTTGACTTGGCTTGTCACAAGATCGCAAAATGAGATCACGTGACCCCGAGACACTGCGACCGTCCATAAATATGAGCCAGTTGCCAAACTTCTGAATTTTGATCATGTGATGGTGGAGTTGCTACTACGGTTATCGGTGTGAAAAACGGTCTTAAGTCACTTTTTTCAGTGCTGTCACTGAAATGAATCCTTGCAAGTCGAGGACTCCCTGTAGCCCTGATCTACCCATTATCCCCCAACAACATATACATTTCGAATCAAGCTATAACACCGGATCATTAATATCATCTTAACTTGCCTTTACAAAATCCAGATCAGTTTGGTGCTTGGCTCAACAGACACAATAGCGAAAATACCGGTTGCTCCCAGGCCTCCGTCCTTAAATAATTCCAGATTATCCAAAATGCTTGTTTGCTTTATGTGTTGGCTGCCTTAACACATTTTCTGAATTTGCAGCAGCAAACAGGCAAGCTGCATCCCTATGTCCAACAGACACACACACACACACACACACACACACACACATACACACAAAGACACACCTAGAGGCAAACGAAGGCTAGTGTGTTCACCAAGTTTAAACACATTAAATAAATTCAGCTGCTGCCGAAGTGTGTGGTGCGAGGAGAACTAGCTCAAAGCTAGGCAGAATTGGGGGGATTTGGGTGGGTGGGTGGGTGGGTGTTGAGTTCACACCTCGGGGAGATGAGGACGCCCAACTATTTTCCAAAGCACCAAAGGGCAAGGCTAATTAACCAGCTCTCCTTGAAGCAGTTGTGGGATATAGCCGGTTCCAGCCGGTTCGGGCGAATTGGTAGTTATTTTGCTTTCTGGCCCCACCCCTGCCCCGCCCTTCCAGGAGTCTCATGCCCTCCCATTTTCGCTCCCAGGCTTCAGGGAGGCCTCCTAGGCCCAAAATGGAGCACGGGGCAGGGCGGTATGCCATCCCCCACCCCCTGGAGCCCGTTTTTGCTTCCAGGAGGCTGCAGGAAGGCCTACTAGACCCTAAATGGGCCGTGGGGGGGCAGCATGTTCCCCGCCCCTCCCGTGGCCCATTTTTGCTCCCAGAGGGGTACAGGAGCCCGAATGCTGCCTGTCATACTCCCTGGCCACACCCACCATGGCCACGCCCACCCAGCCGCTCATTAGGGCAGAGAGCCGGTTGTTAAATGATTTGAATCCCGCCACTGCTTTGAAGCCTGTAAAAATGGGTTTTTCACATCTCCTCTCATTTTTTATACAACATTATATATGTTTTATATATGTTTGTTTCGGGAACACGGCACTTGTTTTTACGACACCCTGCCCTGCTCCACGACCGCCGCCGCCCCAAAATCGTTCCGTAAAAACCGAGTCAGTCGTGCGACGACTTAACGACTGGCATGACCGACAGCCATAATTCTGGGCTTAGTGACCGTCGTACGTTGAGGACTCCCTGTCTGCTCCTAAACAGGGCCCACCCGTGCACAGCAGACCGTGATGAGAAAAACAGGCGGACGTGTTTCTCCTCACATCTTGGCCTGGGGTAAGAAAAACCAGAATGGATGGAATAGCATCTCCCTGAATCCTCTCCGGAGGATTGCAGCAAGGTTGCCTGGGGTTGGGAGAAAATGTGAGAGCCGGGAGTCAGATGGATGCTTTTTGCAAAGCAACAGTGCCTTTTGAGTGCCTCAGCCAGGGCACGAGACCATGCAAGCAGAGCTCTGGAGTCAACACGAATGGCGAATTCTTGCTCCGTGCGGAACGAATATAGCGTTGTTTCTCAGTCAGTCTGTCCTTTCTTTCTTTCTTTTTCTCTTTCTATATTTCTCTCTTTCTCTTTATTTCTCTTTCTCACGTCCTTTCTTTTTCTCTCCCGCCTTGCTTTTTTCTCTTTCTTCCTCTCTCTTTTCCTCGCTCTTTTTCTCCTTCCTCTTCCTCTCCCTTTCTCACTATCTTTCTCCCTTTCTCCCTCCTTCCCTCCTCTTTCTCACTCTTTCTTCCCTTCTCACTCTCTCTCTTTCTTTTTTCTTTCTTTTCTTTCTTTCATCTTTCTCACTCTCTTTCTTTCATCTTTCTTTTTCTCTTTTCTTCTGTCTTTCTCTCTCTTTTTTTCCTTTCTTTTCTCTCTTTCTTTCTTTCTTTCTCTTATTCTTTATTTCTATCTCACTTTCTCTTTCTTTTTCTCTCCCTCCTTGCTTTTTTCTCTTTCTTCCTCTCTCTTTTCCTCGCTCTTTTTCTCCTTCCTCTTTTTCTTCCTCTCCCTTTCTCACTATCTTTCTCCCTTTCTCCTCCTTCCCTCCTCTTTTCTCCTCTTTCTTCCCTTCTCTCTCTCTCTTTCTTTTTCTTTCTTTTCTTTCTTTCATCTTTCTCACTCTTTCTTTCATCTTTCTTTTTCTCTTTTCTTGTCTTTCTCTCTCTTTTTTCCTTTCTTTTCTCTCTTTCTTTTTTCTTTCTCTTTTTTTCTTTCTCTTATTCTTTATTTCTATCTCACTTTCTCTTTCTTTCTCTCCTCCTTGCTTTTTCTCTTTCTTCTGTCCTCTCTTTCTTTTCCTCTTTTTCTTCCTCTCCCTTTCTCACTATCTTTCTCCTTTCTCCTCCTTCCCTCCTCTTTCTCACTCTTTCTTCCCTTCTCTCTCTCTCTCTTTCTTTTTTCTTTCTTTTCTTTCTTTCATCTTTCTCACTCTTTCTTTCATCTTTCTTTTTCTCTTTTCTTGTCTTTCTCTCTCTCTTTTCCTTTCTTTTCTCTCTTTCTTTTTTCTTTCTCTTTCTTTCTCTTATTCTTTATTTCTATCTCACTTTCTCTTTCTTTTTCTCTCCCTCCTTGCTTTTTTCTCTTTCTTCTTCTGTCCTCTCTTTCTTTTCCTCTTTTTCTCTTCCTCTTCTTCTCTCTTCCTCTGTGTTTCTCTCTTTCTCGCTATATCTTTCTCATTTTTTCTCCTTCCTTCCTTCCCTCCTTCTTTGTCTCTCACTCTCTCTCTCTCTTTCTTTCTTTCATCTCTTTCTCTTTCTCACTTTCTTTCATCTCTTTCTTTCTTTCTCTTTCTTCTTCTTCCTCTTTTTTTCTTCCTCTTTCTCTCTCTCTTTCTTTCTCCTCTCTCTCTCTCTCTCTCTCTCTCTCTCTCTCTCTCTCTCTCTCTCTCACTCACTCACTCACTCACTCTCTTTCTTGGCTCCACTTCCCTCCCTTTCCCTGGCCCATTTTTAATTGGAAGACAGCATTCCTAAATTCAGAAGTCCGTAAAACCCCAAAGACCAACATGTCACAAATTGAAAGGAGACATTTTTTGAACTGTTTTTGCAGGGGACCAAATAGCTAATTAAAAGACAGCATCTCGGATAGAGGAAGGTTTTGCCACTGCTTCCAAATATCTCGCAAAAGAAAATTCACTTCAATAAATAGTCTGACTGTTGAACACTGGTGACGTAACCTAGCTTGGCAATGAAACATCTGCAAGAAAACCACCAAGCTCAGAGAGCACCAAGGAACCCATAGTTCTTCTCCTTCTCTTATTCCTTTTTTCCTTTCATTCCTTCTCCTTCTCTCTCCTCTCCTTCCCTTCATCCATCTCCTCCTGCGCCACTCCTTAAACTGCAAACCCTTCTAGCACTGATGATGTAACCTAGTTTGGGTAATGAAACGTCTTTCAAGAAAACCACCAATCTTAGAGAGCACCGAGGACCCCTCAAGCCATTCCAGATGCTATTTTGGCTCTCTCACTTGGCTTGTAGAAACTGAGTTAGGTTATTCTTACCACTGGTTCGCCCGGCCTTCCGTGCATGCACTTTGCTCATGCGCGTGTCTTCTGCGCATGCGCTTGGCCTCAAAACATGGCTAAATAGGATAGCATTACATCTGGGTAGGCCCACTTGCAATCACCGCTACCACCGGCAGTCGCTGCTACCACCGGCAGTTGCTAGTACCACCGACAATCGCTGCTACCACCGACAGTCGCTGCTACCACCGGCAGTCGCTGCTACCACCGGCAGTCGCTGCTACCACCGGCAGTCACCGCTACCACCGGCAGTCGCTGGTACCACCGGCAGTTGCTGGTACCACTGACAGTCACTGCTACCACCGGCAGTCGCTGCTACTACCGGCAGTTGCTGGTACCACTGACAATCGCTGCTACCACCGGCAGTCGCTGGTACCACCGGCAATCGCTGCTACCACCGACAGTCACTGCTACCACTAGCAGTCACTGCTACCACTAGCAGTCGCTGCTACCACCGGCAGTCGCCGCTACCACGGCAATCGCTGCTACCACTGGCAGTTGCTGCTACCAGTTCGCCCAAACTGTTCCGAACCAGCTGAATGCCACTTCTGTATAGTTACAATGGTGGGTGGGACATCAGAGCTTATCTGCAGTGGTCCTGGCAAAAGGAATCATGGGGCTAAAAGATTGCAGTCTTTGCATTTGGCTTCTCGGACAAACTAATTGCCAAGATGTTCAAAGCAAGCATGGAGCTATTTTTTGGGGGGGGGGGCAACATCATGGAAGAAGCGTTTTAGTGGCTGAAATGGCTGCTCGCATGCACCAAGCAATATAAAAATGCTAAAATTTTGATCTGTTTTGCCTTTCATGCCACCTTCACCCTGATGAGCGCATCTCTCTGGTGGGAGGGAGAAGGCAGACAAGGTTTCTGCCGGGAGAGGAGATAATGTAGCTGGCTCTCCTGCATGACATCAGCGATCAAATAGCAGTCAACAATTTTTTTTCTTCTTCTTCAGATTGTCTGGGGCTCAAAGTGAGTCTCGGTGCCCAGCATCCTTCGGGCTCCTCCTATAAATTGAAATGAGCGACCTTTCCTGCATGATCACATTTCAAGGTCACAGACAGACAGACAAACACACACACACACAGAGACACAGACACACAAATAGACACAGAGGGATACTAGCAACTGCTCATCCTCTTAAATGGTTGGTAGATTTCTATCAGCCTCAGTGCTTAATCGAGGCTAATTTTGTGTTCGTTTGTCTTTGTGGGGTAAATCCAGGGGTTTAAAAACGCAGGTAGTCCTCGATTTATAACCGTTCGTTTAGTGACCACCTGAAGTTGCAACGGCATTGACAAAAGTGACTTCTGACCGTTTTTCATACTTACGACCGTTGCAGTGTCCCCATGGTCACATGATCAAAATTCAGGCGCTTGGCAACTGGCTCATATTTATGATGGCGGCAGTGTCCCATCGTCATGTGATCCCCTTTTGCAACTTTTCATTTGATGATCAAACTAGGTAACATCATCTGCACTGATGATGTTACCTAGTTGGGTAATGAAATGTCGGCAAGAAAACCGCCAAGCTCAGAGAGCACCAAGGCCCTCACAGTTCTTTTCCTTCCCTTACTTCTTCTTCTCTTTCTTCTTCTTCTTCATTCCTTTCCTTTCCCTTCTCAATCTTTCTTCTCTTCCTCTATTTCCTCCTGCTCCTACTACTTAAACTGCAAACCCTTCTAGCGTTGATGATGTTACCTAGTTGGGTAATGAAACGTCAGCAAGAAAACCACCAAGCTCAGAGAGCACCAAGGCCCTCACAGTTCTTTTCCTTCCCTTACTTCTTCTTCTCTTTCTTCTTCTTCTTCATTCCTTTCCCTTCTCAATCTTTCTTTTCTCCTTCTCTTCCTCCATTTCCTCCTGCTCCTACTACTTAAACTGCAAACCCTTCTAGCGTTGATGATGTTACCTAGTTGGGTAATGAAACGTCGGCAAGAAAACCGCCAAACTCAGAGAGCACCAAGGCCCTCACAGTTCTTTTCCTTCCTTACTTCTTCTCTTTCTTCTTCTTCTTCATTCCTTTCCCTTCTCAATCTTTCTTTTCTCCTTCTCTTCCTCCATTTCCTCCTGCTCCTACTACTTAAACTGCAAACCCTTCTAGCGTTGATGATGTTACCTAGTTGGGTAATGAAACGTCGGCAAGAAAACCGCCAAACTCAGAGAGCACCAAGGACCCCTCAGTTCAACCCTGATGTTCTGACCTAGGCTTCCTTTATCTCGCATGACACGCTGCCAAAGACCTAACTGGCAATTAGCTTTGCAAGGCCACATGGAGCACAGAGTCAAAACAGAGCTTCAGAATTTAAACCGACCAGCACAAACAAAGTTGCTTCCTGCAAAGGCTCATGTCCCTTTGCTCTACCTTTATGTCTTATGGGAGGGGACAATCATCTCCAAGCCTTACTCCCGAGTTGCCCCTTTTGTCTTAACTGTTCTTGCCTTCTGGCAGCTCTGCGCATGCGCGCACTGGGAACAGGTTCCCCCTGTTCCTCTGCCTCACTGACGTCTGACTTTAGAGGCTCCGGAGTCAGCACATAACTCCCAGATGGCCCTGGCCCCCTCTCTGCCTCCGACACAGAGCCCTGGTCCGAGCCTTCCCCAGACACCAGGACTGGCCCATGTTCCTCCCCAGCCTCCTCACTGTCCGAATCTGCTGCCAGCTCTGCAGACTGCCGGCGGACCAAAACACCTGAGCTATAAATATTCTCTTCTACTGGTAATATTAATAAGGTCAGTTAAAGTGCTAATATCCTAGTCACACAACATGTTCAACTTGGTCTCTATGATCCCTGCCTGTTTGCCCAGTTGATGGTCACATGTGTTTTCACCTGACTCCTTGAATTCAGGACTCAGAGAACTTGATAGTACTTCAGAATCTCCTTCAGAAGGTTCTCCCAAGATGTGAATTTGCAAAAGTTCACTCCATCTACAAAATCTTCCCAATATTCTCTCTGATATTTAAATATGAGCCAGCTGTGTGCTGCAGATGCCAAAAAAAGCCAACACAGTTCTAGGTTGCCTAAACAGAGGGATAGAATCAAGATCACGTGAAGTGTTAATAGCACACTTAATAAGGCCACACTTGGAATATTGCATTCAGTTTTGGTCGCCACGATATAAAAAAGATGTTGAGACTCTAGAAAGAGTGCAGAGAAGAGCAACAAAGAGGATTAGGGGACTGAAGGCTAAAACATGAAAAACGGTTGCAGGAACTGGTTTGATGAAAAAAAGGACTAGGATAGACATGATAGCAGTCTTCCAATATCTCAGGGGTTGCCCCAAAGAAGAGGGAGTCAAGCTATTCTCCAAATCACCTGAGGGTAGAACAAGAAGCAATGGGTGGACACTAATCAAGGAGAGAAGCAACTTAGAACTAAGGAGAAATTTCCTGACAGTTAGAACAATTAATCAGTGGAACGACTTGCCTCCAGAAGTTGTGAATGCTCCAACACTGGAAGGAAGAGATTGGATAACCCTTTGTCTGAAATGGTATTGGGTTTCCTGCCTAAGCAAGGGGTTGGACTAGAAGACCTCCAAGGTTCCCTTCCAACTCTGTTCTATTGTATTGTATTGTATTGTATTGTATTGTATTGTATTCTATTCTATTCTATTCTATTCTATTCTATTCTATTCTCCTATTCCTGTTCCCATTACACTATTCTATTCTATTCTATTCTATTCTATTCTATTCTATTCTATTCTATTCTATTCTATTCTATTCCCCTATTCCTGTTCCCATTACACTATTCTATTCTATTCTATTCTATTCTATTCTATTCTATTCTATTCTATTCTATTCTATTCTATTCTATTCTATTCTCCTATTCCTGTTCCCATTACACTATTCTATTCTATTCTATTCTATTTTGTTCTATTCTATTCTATTCTATTCTATTCTTTCTATTCTCCTATTCCTGTTCCCATTCCATTATTCTATTCTATTCTATTCTATTCTATTCTATTCTATTCTATTCTATTCTATTCCATTCCATTCCATTCCATTCTATTCTATTCTATTCTATTCTATTCTCCTATTCCTGTTCCCATTACACTATTCTATTCTATTCTATTTTGTTCTATTCTATTCTATTCTATTCTTTCTATTCTCCTATTCCTGTTCCCATTCCATTATTCTATTCTATTCTATTCTATTCTATTCTATTCTATTCTATTCTATTCTATTCTATTCTATTCTATTCTCCTATTCCTGTTCCCATTCCATTATTCTATTCTATTCTATTCTATTCTATTCTATTCTATTCTATTCTATTCTATTCTATTCTATTCTACTCTACTCCATTCCATTCCATATATTCTATTCTATTCTATTCTATTCTATTCTATTCTATTCTATTCTATTCTATTCTATTCTATTCTATTCTGCCCCAAACCTAGCCATCTCTCCTAACTAAGGTTAGGTTTTAGTTTCCGATATGTTATTGCCCCCAAATGGCCAAGAAGGAGCGTTTTATACTGATGGGAGAACCTGACTACGTCAACCTAACCCAACATGGTTGTGTGAATGGCTGGATGGGTTCCATGGTTCTCCATTTCCATTGATCTAAGGAGATACTCAACGCACCAAGATCCATATCTGCAGCTTTGGGCCGATGGGAACAAGGCACGTTCTTGAAGATGGCATCAAGGAATTTCTCCTTCACTTGGGTGATGGTGTCACAGTTCAAGATCTTCACTGGAATCTCAGGGCTATTGACGTTATCTGGGTTCACACAGCTCAGCACCTGTAGGAGGTTGGTTGAAAGAAAACAGACATATAAGACTGAGGTCCACCACTAAGCAAGACCGATATTAGGTGAGATTTGTCCCATTTTATGACCTTCCCGGCCACAGCGGTTAAGTGAATCTCTGCAGTTGTTAAGGGAGTAACACGGTTGTTAAGTGAACCTGGTTTCCCCGTTGACTTTGCTCGTCAGACGGTCACAAAATGGGATGCCGTGACCATCCCGGGACTCTGCGACCGTCATAAGTACGAGTCAGTTGCCAAGCCTCTGGGCCTCTGTGGCTCAGACTGCTAATGAAGTCTGTTATTAACAGCAGCTGCTTGCAATTACTGCAGGTTCTAGTCCCACCAGGCCCAAGGCTGACTCAGCCTTCCATCCTTTATAAGGTAGGTAAAATGAGGACCCAGATTGTTGGGGAGGCAATAAGTTGACTTTGTATATAAATATACAGATAGGATGAAGACTATTGCTTGACATAGTGTAAGCCGCCTTGAGTCTTCGGAGAAGGGCGGGATATAAATGCAAAATTTTTTTTTTAAAAAAGCATCTCAATTTTGATCACGTGACCGTGGGGGATGCTGCAACGGTCGTTAAGTGTGAAAACCGGTCATAAGTCAAATTATTCCAGTGCCGTTGTAACTTCGAACGGTCGCTAAACAGACCGTTGTAAGTCAAGGACTACCTGTATTCACTGCACAGAGAGGAAAGATCGGATGGCGGCTTCAGGTATATTTATCTGAAGCTCCAAATTCCATTTCTTCAAGCCCAGACATGAAAAAAAAAATGGCCTTTTTCTTGTTTTGTTTTTTTAAAATTATGCACATACCTAAATTTAACGCACCTTAGAAGCAACTTTGAAAAGGAGATCTATAACCCAGCTTTTAGGAACTTTTCTCTCTCTCTTTCTTCCTTCTCTCCTTTTTTTTTTTTTTTTTTACTTTTTCTTATAAACGGTCGCTTTTGAAGAGCAAACTTCTAAACGTTTGTTTTGGCTTCAAATTAATATAATTTGACAGTAAGCAACCTTGGTGATGTTGTCTCAACAGGGATACCCCTCTGTTCCATTAATTGCAAATAAGGGAAAGCAAACAAACCCATCCTCCAGGGAATTGTGTGTGTTTAAAAAAAAAAACACACACACACACAAACTGCTGGCATAATTGTTTCTCGTGGAGGATGCATCCCTGATCACTGCAGGCAACTGCCCAACAATGACACACCACTGTCTGTTGTTTAAAATATGGAAAACCACCTTCGGAATACAAGAGGCCTGTGCTTTTAACTCCGCGACATGTTTCATTTTTCTTCTTAGCGCTTTGTGGCTTTCCCTAAAGATTTTTTTAAAATTTATTTTTATTTATTTATTTGTCAAACACAACAGTATATATAAGTATGAGCATGAAATAGCCATATGAATTGGATACACTCAAAGGGAACATTAGAACAGGAACGGTAGGCACGCTGGTGCTCTTATGCACGCCCCTTACAGACCTCTTAGGAATGGGGTGAGGTCAATAGTAGATAGTCTTTGGTTAAAGCTTTGGGGATTTTGGGAAGAGACCACAGAGTCTGGTAGCGCATTCCAGGCATTAACAACTCTGTTACTGAAGTCATATTTTCTGCAATCGAGATTGGAGCGGTTCAAATCCCTCAGTTCTCTCGCAAACCTTGGTCCAATTAGGCAAACTGCCAAAGGCCTTTCTTGGCAAACGTTCACAAGTCACAAAAATAAAGGCAAGACGTAGACGAAGCAGAAGATGAAGCAGAAGACGAAGCAGAAGATGAAGCAAAAGATGAAGCTACCAACATTATTTTCCAGCAAAGCTCAAATGCCATTGCTGGTCTGTTTTAAGCCTTATGGGAGGGGCTAATCATCTCTTGGCCCTACTCCTGAGTTGTCCTCTTTGCTTGAGCTGCTCTTGCCTTCTGGCAGCTCATCTCATGCGTGCATTAGGAACAGGCTCCTCCTGTTCCTCTGCCTCACTACTATCAGTCTCTGGAGGCTCTGGAGTCCGCACCTCACTCCCCGATGGCCCTGGCCTCACCTCACCCTCATCGCTCTCCGACTCCATTGCCAGCGCCATAGGCTGCTCACAGACCACAACATTTACAGTTATTTTTAAGGTGTTTTGCTAAGAATTAAAGGGAAATCACCCGACATGTTTAAACTGGTCCATCAGAAGATTTTTAATAGTGGAAAAGCAAGGAAGAAGCAAATTCGAAACTGGTTAAGAAATAAGGGTTGGGAAAACCTTATGTCCATGTAGGATACATTATGTTGTGCCTCGCCCGCCCTCCTCTCCTCAGCCGGGCCCTTCCCATCTCCTGCTATCTGAGCCAGAGACTGATAGTGAAGAAGAATGGCCTGGCATGCCTCCAGCCCCCAGCCCTGGCACCATGCCCGGACAGACTGAGCAAACAAACCTCCCTACAGCGTGTGAGCATGAAGCCAGCCATGTGCTAGAATTGCCGGCAGCAGAGCAGGAGGACGGAAAGACACAGTGGACTGATCCCCACTTCCGGAGAATGGAGAGGCGACGTCAGCAAAAGGAAGGGAGGGGCAGGCCTGGATAAGTGCTGAGTCATGGAGCCACACCCCATGGCCTATATAAAGGATCTGCTTTTTGGCATTCCTTGAGTCAGGCAAAGTCTCATCTGGTTGCTGAAGTCACACCTTGGATTCCTGCCTGCCCTGAGAACTCTGACAGGAATTTGGCAAAGCTGCAGAGGCTTCGTGGCCACGCTGGATACAGACTTCCCAGACCCGGACGTCAGAGGAGGAGTGGGACACGACACATTAACACCGGTAGGCTTGAAAGAAATCCTTCAATTCCAGTTGCTCAGCTCATGCACGGACTACAAAATTTCCATTTCTGCTGTTCATTTGCAGAAGCAACTGTCTGGAATACAGGTAGTCCTTGACTTATGACCTAAACTGAGCCCAACATTTATGTTGCTAAGTGAGACATTTGTTAAGTGAGTTTTGCCCCATTTTATGACTTTTCTTGGCACAGTTATTGAGTTAATCACTGCCGTTGTTAAGTTAGTAACACGGTTGTTACGGGAATTGAAACACTTGTAGAGGTAGGGCTCAACGCCCTGGAGCCCAGAATTTTCATTGCTAAGCGAGACAGTTGTGAACTGAGTTTTGCCGCATTTATGGGCCTTTCTTGCCACCGTTGTTAAGTGAATCACTGCAGTTGTTAAGTTAGTAACAGAGTTGTTAAGTGAATTTGGCTTCCCCATTGACTTTGCTTGTCAGAAGGTCACAAAAGGGGATCACGTGACTCCGGGACGCTGCAACCATCATAAATACGAGTCAGTTGGCAAGCATCTTTTGAATTTTGTTCACTTGACCATGGGGGTGCTGCAATGGTCGTATGTGTGAAAAATGGTCATAAGTCACTTATTGCAATCATCATCATCTTTTAACAACCCCATAATCCCTTGTGGAATGGAGTCTGGGCAACTGAATGGAACTGAGTGTTTACTGGCCGGATGCCCTTCCAGGTCGCCAATGCAGAGTTTTATTCAGCAGATGTAATCTCATTGTGCCCAGAGAGAGAGAAATATCTGCCTCTATCTAGGATCGAAACTCACAGCCTCCTGATTGTGAGGCGAGAGTTCCCACTCTAGGCCAACACGCCACTCATAAGTCATTTATTGCAATGCCGTTGTAAATTTGAATGGTCACTAAAGGAACTGTTGTAAGTCAAGGACTACCTATACTTCCTCACAACAGCACCAACGGCAGCCACATCTTAAGCCACAACAATTTCACACAAAAGTGGTCCCTCCATCGGCTCTCTGAGTACAAAGGCTCCCATTTCTGCTGTTTACTTGCAGGAAGCCGCCGTCTGGAGTACCTATGGGTGATCTCGTGATTCCTCCGTTTTCCAGAGAGATTTTGACAGCTGGGATGCATCCTCTGATCATCAAATTCTGTCACTCCTGGTCGTTCAAGGGCATCTAGTTTGCCACGACCCTCGCCAGAAGACCCCCCCTAGCTATTCTACACATTTGTTGATAGGGATTGTGGTTCATGAGATCTTCCGCCTCTTGATAAAATGAGCTAGTATCGGAAAAAGCGATATCAAATTTAGGATTTATCGCCACCCTAGACTAATGCAATGCCTTCTCCCCGACACGGAGTACCAAACTCCTCAACAATAACAAAGCAATCTAGATTCTGCCAAGTTTACTGCAAAGAAAAGAGGATTATATTATAGAATCTTGAAAACTGAGTACATGTGTTCTGTAGCCTTTATTTGATCAGCGTGTGTTAAGACAGATCCTCCACAATGCCTTTGATCTCCTTCGATACTCGCTTTTGATTTAAGGGGAAAGCTGCCTGGCAGTTATGAGATATGAAAGGAATGTTCCTGCCGTTTGGTGTTCTGCGGTGTTTTGCAAATGTTCCATTCTTATTCCCAGGCTCGGAAAATTCCATTACCCTGAGATTTCGGAGCTCAAATCCCCCAAATCTTTGAGAGGAGAAAAGAGAAGAGGAGGAGGTACTGCACTAATCATTTCTTCAGAAATGGGTTGGAAAGAATCTGAGAATTCAAAACAAACTATTATTGTGCACTGCCTAGTTATGGTTTGTGGGAGGGAGGGAGGGAGGGAGGGAAGGAGGAAGAGAGGGAGGAAGGGAAAGGGAGAGACAGAGAAAGAAAGAGAGAGCAGAGGGGGAGAGAGGGAGGAAGAAAGAAAAAGATGTAGGGAGGCAGAGAGAAGGGGAAGGAAAAGGGAGAGAGAGAGAAAGAGAAAGAGAGGGAGGGGAGAGAGAGAAAGAAAGAAAGAGAAAGAGAAAGAGAGGGAGGGAGAGAGAAAGAAAGAGAGGGAGGGGCAGAGAGAGGGAAGGAAAGGAGAGAGAAAGAAAGAGAGAGGAGAGGGAGGAGAGAGAGAGAGAGAGAAGAGAAGAGAAAGAGAAAGAGGGAGGCAGAGAGAGGGGGAAGGGAAAGGGAGGGAGAGAGAGACAGAAAGAGAAAGAGAGAAAGAGAAAGAGAAAGAGAGAGAGAGGAGGAGAGGAAGAGAAAGAAAGAAAGAAAGAGAGGAGAGGGAGGAAGAGGAGGAGAGAGAAAGAGAGGAGGAGAGGGAGGAGAGGAAAGAGAAAGAAAGAAAGAGAAAGAGAGGGAGGGAAGAGGGAGGAGAGAGAAAGAGAAAGAGAGAGAAGAAAGAGAAAGAGAAGAGAGAGAGAGAGAGAGAGGGAAAGAGAAAGAAAGAAAGAGAAAGAGAGGGAGAGGGAGGGAAGAGGGAGGAGAGAGAAAGAGAAAGAGAGGGAGGGGAGAGGGAGGGGAGAGGGAAAGAGAAAGAAAGAAAGAGAAAGAGAGGGAGGGAAGAGGGAGGAGAGAGAAAGAGAAAGAGAGGGAGGCAGAGAGAGGGGGAAGAGAAAGGGAGAGAGAGAGAGAGAGAAAGAGAAAGAGAGAGAGAGAGAGATATCCTATGCTGGCTGGGGAATTCTGGGAATTGAAGTTGGGCGAAGGTTGGGAAACGCTACTTTACGGATTTGCTCTCTGCCTTTCTGTCTCATTATCAGAATCTTGGCTAGCATCTGTTAGACACAAGGCTTTTTCTGAAATAACACTCCCCCCACCACTCCCAAGCTACACAACCTACAATCCACCAGACACCATTGCTTTTGCTTATCCAGGATCTCGCCAGAGACTTGCAATGGGGAAACCTGCTGTTCGTGTTGGTTTTCCGCCACGGCAGCTTTGCCTTTCTTTCTTTTTTCCAAAGAATTTTTGAGGCCTAATTGGTGAAGCAGGACATGGAAGATCTTGGAAACACAAAAGAGGCTAGGTGTTGTTGTTTTTTCAGGGGGTGTTTGCAGTGTGGGTGTTTGATGTGTGGAACAGTGGTTAGAATGCAGCATGCTAATTCTACTGAGTGCCAGGAGTTTAATCCTGGCTCCAGGTTGACTCAGACTTCCATCCTTCCAAGGTCGGTAAAATGAGGACTCAGATTGTTGGGGGCAATAGGTTGACTCTGTAAACCGTTTAGAGAGGGCTGGGAAGCACTGTAAAGCGTATGTCCTTTTGCTATCTATCTACCATCTGTCTGTGGTGACGCTGTTGTGTCTCCAGCCCCCAAACCTGGCCCCATGCTCGAAAGTGACTCTGAGAGTAAGGGGGAAGGGCTGGTAAGGCTTTCCTCAGGAGCACCGATTCCTGTGGCTCGGCTCCAGGAGCCAGAACCAGACCAGTGGGAGGACGTAATGAGGCTGACATCCCCTGATTCCTCCCTTCCTCAGGCTACGCCTACAGATGCAGCTGATAATCATACTAATCAAGCCTGGGTCGATACGCGCTTCAGAAGATTAGAGACGCGGCGTCATCAAAGGGAAGGGTGGGGCAGGAGCCCCACCCCACAGGATATATAAAGAGTTTTGGGACTGCTCTCAGTTCCACGGGAAGCAAATTAGCTGAACCATGTCGAAGTGAGCTGAAGTCTTAATCAGTTTGAACTTTTTGGCAGGCAGCTGCGTTTTCTCCGCCAGGACTGATAGGAGCCGTGTATCCACTGGCTGTAGGCCAGCTCGTTACTCCAAAGTGAGGACGGAGACAGAACAGGCGCAATGGTTATAATGCAAAATTGCAGGCTAATTTTGCAGACTGCCAGCAGTTCAATCCTGACCAGCTCAAGGTTGATTCAGCTTTCCATCTCTCCAACGTCAGTAAAATGAGAACCCAGATTGTTGAGGGCAATATCAGGAGCGGGATTCTACTGGTTCGGATAAACCGGTAGCTCCAACGATCAGCTGGGAGAGAACCGGTTTGCTCTGACGATCAGTTGGACCCGCCCGCCCCTGCGCTTTACTTACTTATACCTTCACAGCTGATTAGTGCAGCAGAGCGGATTGCTGCGCCTCAGCTGTTTTAATTCCCTAACACTGACGCAGAAGGTGATTTTTCGTTCAATTGCGCATAGCATGCATCTGGCGCAGGCAGACACAAAGTGCTCACTTGAAGCACGCAATCACCGAACCGGTTGTTAAACCGGTAGGATCCGACCACTGGGCGATATGCTGACTCTGCAAACCGCTTAGAGAGACTTGTAAAGCACTGTGAATCGGTATACGAGCTATCTATCATCTATCTGTGGTGGCCCAGTGGTTAGAATGCAGTATTGCAGGCGGTAGTCTGCCGACTGCCAGGAGTTCGATCCTGACTGGTTCAAGGTTGACTCATCCTTCTCATCCTTCTGAGGTCGGTAAAACAAGGACCCCGATGGTTGGGAGCAAGAGGCTGACTCTGTAAATTGCTTAGAAAGGGCTGGAAAGCATTGTGAAGTGGTATATACGTCTATATCCCATTGCTTGGAAAGGAAGGAAGGGAGAAAGGAAAAAGGAAGGGAGGGAGGAAGGAAGGAAGGAAGGAAGGAAGGAAGGAAGGAAGGAAGGAAGGAAGGAAGGAAGGAAGGAAGGAAGGAAGGAAGGAAGGAAGGAAGGAAGGAAGGAAGGAAGGAAAGGCTGTGGTGGCCCAGTGGTTAGAATGCAGTATTGCAGGCAGTATTCTGCCGACTGCCAGGAGTTCGATCCTGACCGACTCAAGGTTGACTCAGCCTTCCCATCCTTCTGAGGTTGGTAAAACAAGGACCCAGATGGTTGGGAGCAAGAGGATGACTCTGTAAATCATTTAGAAAGGTTTGGAAAGCACTGTGAAGTGGTATATACGTCTATATCCTATTGCTTGGAAAGGAAGGAAGGGAGAAAGGAAAAAGGAAAGGAGGAAGGAAGGGAGGAAGGAAGGAAGGGAGGAAGAGGAAGGGAGGAAGAAAGGAAAAGATGGATGGAAGGAAAGAAAGAAGGAGAAAGAGGAAGGAAGGGAGGAAGGAAATAAGGAAAGAGAAAGAGGAATGGAGGAAGGAAAAGAAGGAAGGAAGGAAGGAAGGAAGGAAGGAAAGGCTGTGGTGGCCCAGTGGTTAGAATGCAGTATTGCAGGCAGTATTCTGCCGACTGCCAGGAGTTCGATCCTGACCGACTCAAGGTTGACTCAGCCTTCCCATCCTTTCTGAGGTGGGTAAAATGAGGACCCAGATTGTCGGGGGCAAATATGCTGACTTTGTAAACCGCTTAGAAGGGGCTGTAAAGCACTGTCAAGCGGTATATAAGTCTAAGTGCCATTGCTATTCCTCGATTTATGGAACCCTTTTGTGATTATCGTGGGTCATTACATGACCACACCTCCTTAACTGAACGCGGCGGTCGTAAAACGAACCCATCGTTAGCTATAGGGTGGGGGTTTTTTTGCCCCAAATTGGAAGTAAATGCTGGTTTTTGTCAAAAATATTGCAAACGGTGGTCACGCGACAGGAGGACGCGGCGAACCGATGGAAAGAGAGAGAGGCCGATGGCCAATCGAATGAAATGGAGTCACGTGACTGAGGGAGGGGCCCCACCGGAAACAAAATCTTTCGGGGAGTCTGTCATAACGTCAAACGGTCGCTAAGCAACCGCTTGTCAATGGAGGACTAGCTGTAAAGCAGGGGTCTCTAACCTTGGCAACTTTAAGATGGGTGGACTTCAACTCCCAGAATCCCTCAGCCAGCTTTGCTGGCTGAGGGATTCTGGGAGTTGAAGTCCACCAGTCTTAAAGTTTGCCAAGGTTGGAGCCCCCTGCTGTAAAGTCAAGAAAGTACACTTGTGATCATGTGATCGATGCTCCGCCCATTTTTTTACCATCATGGCACCAGGGTCAGAAATGGGTCACATGACGGGAGACGCCATCTTGACTTTTTTGACCGCCACCTGTTGTTTTGATTGTTCTGTCAGGCAATGAACGTCTTCCAAGGAATTTTTTTTTTAAAAAAGCCCCGAGAGAATGCAGCACGATAAACGTCAGAAAGCTGTGGAACGTCCTTTTCCTTTTCTTTTTTTTTTAATGGCGTCTCTATTTTAAAATCTTATTATTGGAATTACTGTTAAAAGGGGAGGGGGAGGCGTGTCCGTCCTTCCCTCCTGCTTTCCTCGGCAGCTCACAGAGGATGCGGCTGAGCAAATGTCCTTTCTTCATCGCCTTTTCTTCTGCCTTTAATCTCCCCAGTGAAATGGATCTCAATTTATCTGCTCAGATTCCTATCAGGCTAGATTTGCCTGCTCTTGAGATGCTGAGAGGCAAAGCAGATTAACATCAAACGGACGGGAGTGAAGGAGGGGAGTGAAATGTAATCAACGACCCAAAGATCTTTTTGCTTCCCTTCCTTCCTTCCTTCCTTCCTTCCTTTCCTTTCCTTTCCTTTCCTTCCTTCCTTCCTTCCTTCCTTCCCTTAATTTCCCTTTCTTTTCTTTTCCTTTCCTTCCTTCCTTCCTTCCTTCCTTTTTTCTTTTCTTTTTCTCTTCGTTCCTTCCTTCCTTTTTTCTTTTCCTTCCTTCCTTCCTTTCCTTTCCTTCCTTCCTTCTCCCCTTTCCTTTCCTTTCCTTTCCTTCCCTTCCCTTTCCTCTTTCCTTCCTTCCTTCTCCCTCCTTCCTTTCCTTTCCTTTCCTTCCTTCCTTCCTTCCCTCCCTTCCTCCTTCCTTCCTTCCTTCCTCATCCCTTCCTTTCCTTCCTTCTTTTCCTTCCTTCCTTTCCTTCCTTTCCTTCCTTCTTTTCCTTCCTCATCCTTCCTTCCTTTTCTTTTCCTTCCCTCCTCCCTCCCTTCCCTCCTTCCTTCCTCATCCCTTCCTTTCCTTCCTTCCTCCTTCCTCCCTCCCTCCTCCTTCCTCATCCTTCCTTCCTTCCTTCCTTCCTTTCCTTTCCTTTCCTTTCCTTTCCTCCTCCCTTCCTTCCTCATCCCTTCCTTTCCTTTCCTTTCCTTTCCTTCCTTCCTTCCTCATCCTTTCCTTCCTTCCTTCCCTCCTCCCTCCTTCCTCATCCTTCCTTCCTTTTCCTTTCCTTTCCTTTCCTTTCCTCCCCTCCCCTTCCCTTCCCTTCCTCATTCCTTCCTTTCCTTTCCTTTCCTTTCCTTTCTTTTCCTTTCCTTTCCTTTCCTTTCCTTTCCTCTCCTCTCCTCCCCTCCCCTCCCCTTCCCTTCCCTTCCTCATCCCTTCCCTTCCTTTCCTTTCCTTTCCTTTCCGAGCAAAATCAGAATTCTGGAGTTCTCCACACAACATCTGCCCTGAGAAATCAGGTGGGACAAGGTTGCCTCCAATTTTCTCTGGGAGAAGGAGAAATTCTTCCATGTCTTGGCCAAGGACAGGATTCCCTTTAGCGATTCGGCTAACAATGCCCTCCATAGATTTCTCTTTGGAACTTAAGAGACTCTACGCTCTGAGGCGGATGAGGAACAAGAGACGGGAGATTTACTCCGACTCCCTGGGGTCTGTTGTAGCCAAGTTGAGTTCATGACACGTGCTACGCTCAGCCTGGCTCAAGACAGTCAAACTGCAGTGGGGACACAATGCGGTAAGCCATCTGTCAGAAATGGTGCAGGGTCTGCTTGGGCGGGGGAAGGGGGGGTTGGACTAGATGACCCACAAGGTCCCTTCCAATGCTGTTAATCTGTATCTGTATCGGGATGAGGGCCATCTAGTTGACATCAGAAGGACATTGGCCGAGATTTCTCTGCTTGCAAATCAATTGCACAACCGTATTATTTTCTTGCAAACCCAAATTGTGTTGTAGTTTTGTTTTGTTTTAAAAAAAACCCATTTTCCTGTTTCTTTTGGGTCCCTAGTTGGAGCGCCGTCTGCCCCTTCCCTGGGACCCGATATTCTCTTTTTTTCAGACACCCGTCACTCACCAGGGTCTTGTAGTCAATCTGCTGCCTGATGAGTTTGTCTTCGCTTAAGGAATAGCGGGCTTCTCCCGTAATGGCGTCGATGGGTCCTTTTTCCATCTGCTGCTTGATGGCGCAGAAGAGGGAAAACAGAGGCTCTCCGGCGCATTCCTGCAACAAGGAAAGAAAAGAAGAAGAAGAAGAAGAAGATGAGGGCAAGATTGGGGAGAAAACTCCTGGTCATCGTTTTTCTATGGGTGCTCTTTGAGCTTGCTTGTTGTCTTGTAGACATTTTTATTTATTTATTTATTTTATTTTATTTGCATTTATATCCCGCCCTTCTCTGAAGACTCAGGGCGGCTTACACTATGTCAAGCAATAGTCTTCATCCATTTGTATATTATATACAAAGTCAACTTTTATTGCCCCCAACAATCTGGGTCCTCATTTTACCTACCATATAAAGGATGGAAGGCTGAGTCAACCTTGGGCCTGGTGGGGCTTGAACCTGCAGTAATTGCAAGCAGCTGCTGTTAATAACAGACTGTCTTACCAGTCTGAGCCACCAGAGGCCCTTCATCAACCAACTATGCAACATCATCAGTGCAAGAAGGAGGTGGGAGTTTTTTATATTTATATACGAGGGGCTGCCCTGTCAGTGTTGGTGAGAGCGATCTCGGTGGTTCGATGATTAGGCTCTTCTTTTACGGTTTGATGATTTGTCTTAGCTGGTAGTTCCTTGAGTAAGGTACTGTTTACTGTTCGTTTGTCTGGTATTAACCGCCGCTTATCTGGGTGCTCATTTTCTGTCGAGGAGGTGTTTTTTTTTTGGTCTTTTGGTTTCCTTTTTAGCTTTTTTAATTGTCTGCTTTGAGACATCTCCTCTTTTTTGAGACAGGAATTAAACCCCAAATAAGCAGGGGTTAACACCAAAAGTAACACCAGGCTGACAATCAAGCAGCAAACAAGAGCCTCATCAAGGAACTACCCAAAAAAAAACTCCCACCAAAATTGACAAGGCAAAACATTTGTGTGTAAACAGAGAGGAAACCCCACTCCCTTCTGGCACTGATGATGTTACCTAACCTGGTAGTGAAATGTCCCCAAGAAAACAATCAAGTTCAGAGAGCACCAAGGACCTCACAGTCCTTCTTCTCCTCTTCCTCCTCCTCCTTCCTGCAAATCCCACTCCCTTCTAACCCTGAGGATGTTACCTAGGCTGGTAGTAAAACGTTTGCAAGAAAACAAGCAAGCTCAGAAAGCATCAAGGACCTCACAGTCCTCTTCCTCCCCCCCTCCTCCTCCTCCTCCTCTTCCTCTTCCTCCTCCTCTTCTTCCTCCTCCTCTTCCTCCTCTTCCTCCTCCTCTTCCTCCTCCCTGGAAACCCCACTCCCTTCTAACCCTGAGGATGTTACGTAGGTTGGTAGTAAAACATCTGCAAGAAAACAAGCAAGCTCAGAAAGCATCAAATACCTCACAGTCCTCTTCCTCCTCCCCTCCTCCTCCTCCTCTTCCTCCTCCTCTTCCTCCTCTTCCTCCTCCTCCTCCCCCTCCTCCTCCTCCTCTCCTCCTCCTCCTGAAACCCCACTCCCTTCTAACCCTGAGGATGTTACGTAGGTTGGTAGTAAAACATCTGCAAGAAAACAAGCAAGCTCAGAAAGCATCAAAGACCTCACAGTCCTCTTCCTCCTCCCCTCCTCCTCCTCTTCCTCCTCTTCCTCCTCCTCCTCCTCCTCCTCCTCTTCTTCCTCCTCCTCCTCCTCTTCCTCCTCCTCCTCCTCCTCCTCTTCCTCCTCCCTGGAAACCCCACTCCCTTCTAACCCTGAGGATGTTACCTACGTTGGTAGTAAAACATCTGCAAGAAAACAAGCAAGCTCAGAAAGCATCAAAGACCTCACAGTCCTCTTCCTCCTCCTCCTCCTCCTTTCCTCCTCCTCTTCCTCCTCCTCCTCCTCCTCCTCCTCCCTGCAAACCCCACTCCCTTTTAACACTGATTATGTTACCTAGGCTGGTAGTGAAACATCTGCAAGAAAACAACCAAGCTCAGAGAGCACCAAGGACCGCACAAGCTCAACCCTGAACTACAAATACTCTCTCCTTTTGGACTCATCCTCCCTCAGAGCATGCCGACAGCCCTTCTCCGGGGGCTATTAGCTGGAAGTATTCTCTAAGAGCAAAGCCTAGAATTCTAGACTTGGGAGGGACCTTTGAGGGCATAAAGACCCTCCCCTGCTCAGTCCAGGAAATGTAAATGAAAACCTCCTTAATATATGGCCATCTATCCTCTGGTTTAATACACCTCGAGAAGGTGAACCCAATGTCAAAATTGCCCATACAGGTAGTCCTCGACTTACGATCAATGGTGGGATTCAGCCAGTTCGCACCACTTCGGGAGAACCGGTTGTTAACTTTCTGAGCAGTTTGGTAAGCTGGTTGTTGAAAGAAATCATTAGGGCAGAGAACCGGTTGTTAAATGACTTGAATCCCACCACTGCTTACGATCATTCATTTAGTGACGGTTCGAAGTTACAACGGCACTGGAAAAGGTAACATCTGATCGTTTTTCACACTTATGACGATCCCCAGGGTCCCGCGATCAAAATTCAGTCGCTTGGCAACCGGCATGTATGTATGATGGTCGCATGTCCCAGGGTCACGTGATCCCCTTCGGCGACCTTCCGACGAGCCATGTCAACGGGGGAAGCCCGGTTCACTTAACAACCGTGCGACTAACTTAATGGCCGCAGTGATTGGCTTAACAGCTGTGGCCAGGAAAGGTCGTAAAACGGGGCAAAACTCACTTAGCAAACGTCTTGCTTAGCGATGGCAATTTTGGGCTCGGTTGTGGTCGTAAGTCGAGGACCGCCTCAGTGATGGGTTTCAAAGTTTTTTTACGACTGGTTCTGTGGGTGTGGCTCGGTGGGCATGGCATGGCTTGGTGGGCATAGCTTGATGGGCATGGCAGGGGAAGGATACTGCAAAATCCCCATTCCCTCCCCACTCCAGGGGAAGGATACTGTAAAACCCCCATTCCCTCCTCACTCCAGGGGAAGGATACTGTAAAACCCTCATTCCCTCCCCACTCCAGGGGAAGGATACTGCAAAATCCCCATTCCCTCCCCACTCCAGGGGAAAGTTACTGCAAAATCCCCATTCTCTCCCCACTCCAGGGGAAGGATACTGCAAAATCCTCATTCTCTCCCCACTCCAGGGGAAGGATACTGCAAAATCTCCATTCTCTCCCCACTCCAAGGGAAGGATACTGCAAAATCCCCATTCCCTCCCCACTCCAGGGGAAGGATACTGCAAAATCCCCATTCTCTCCCCACTCCAGGGGAAGGATACTGCAAAATCCCCATCCCCTCCCCACTCCAGGGGAAGGATACTGTAAAATCTCCATTCTCTCCCCACTCCAGGGGAAGGATACTGCAAAATCCCCATTCCCTCCCCACTCCAGGGGAAGGATACTGCAAAATCCACATTCCCTCCCCACTCCAGGGGAAGGATACTGCAAAATCCCCATTCCCTCCCCACTCCAGGGGAAGGATACTGCAAAATCCCCATTCCCTCCCGATCAGCTGGGACTCGGGAGGCAAAGAATAGATGGGGGCGGGGCCAGTCAGAATTTTTACTACTGGTTCTCCGAACTACTCAAAATTTCCACTACCGGTTCTCCAGAACTGGTCAGAACCTGCTGAAATCCCACCACTGGACCGCCTGCGTTTTCGTATCTTTCCTCCCTTAACCTTCGAGCAGCCTACTTTTCCTGTGCGCTAAATCTGTTGTTTGGACTTCATTGCAGAAATCAAGACACCCCCCCCCCCGTCATTGATTTGTCAGGTCAGCAAAGCTGCGGCTTTGAGACACCCAACTTACAATCCCTTTGCAAAGCCTGCACCCAAGGAGCCTTTGCAGCCAACTTCTAATTTTGCGGAAACCTCCGTTCCCAAGCAAAGAACGTCTTCGCTTCCATTCAGTTTGCTGCCTTTCAATCAATTTCTCCAACCGATTGAGGTCCTTTGAATTCAACAAAGGCAAAACAAGCCAAGATTAAAATTCCCCCGCAGTGGATAAAACAGGGGACCACCCAGGAGATTACAACGCAGGAAATGCTGACTCCCACGGTCTTCCCAATCAAACATTCTTTCTCAATCATTGACTGATTGACTCACCGTCCAACTTGATTGTTAATCATTTTCTGGATGGGGAGAAACAGGCTCAAGCTCAACCCCTCCAAGACTGAGTGGCTGTGGATGCCGGCATCCCAGTACAGTCAGCTGCAACCGCGGCTGACTGTTGGGGGCGAATCATTGGCCCCCAATGGAGAGGGTGTGCAATCTGGGGGTTCTCCTGGATGGACGGTTGTCTTTTGAAGATCACTTGGCGACCGTCTCCAGGAGGGCTTTTTACCAGGTTCGCCTGGTCCGCCAGTTGCGCCCCTTTCTAGACCGGGATGCCTTATGCACGGTCACTCACGCCCTCGTCACTTCTCGCCTGGACGACTGTAACGCTCTCTACATGGGGCTCCCCTTGAGGTGCACCCGGAGACTTCAGTTAGTTCAGAATGCAGCCCAGTGATAGAGGAGCCACCGTGGCTCCCATATAACACTGATCCTGCGCAGGCTGCACTGGCTACCTGTGGTTTTCTGAGTGCACTTCAAGGTGTTGGTTACCACCTTTAAAGCGCCCATGGCATAGGACCGGGATATCTTGGGACCGCCTTCTGTTACCACATGCCTCCCACCGCCGGTACGCTCCCATAGAGAGGGTCTCCTCAGGGTGCCGTCAGCCAAACAGTGTAGGCTGGTGACCCCAGGGGAGAGCCTTCTCTGTGGGGCACCTACCCTCTGGAATGAGCTTCCCCCAGGACTTCGACAACTTCCTGACCTCCGGACCTTTCGCCGCGAGCTTAAAACATATCTATTCTTCCGAGCAGGACTGGCTTAATAGGGTTTTTAAACATGGATTTTAGTGGGGTTTATTTTATATTTTGTATTGTATTTTAAATTTAGGCTTTATTGAATAAGTTTTTAAATAGTGTTTTATTGTAATGTATTGTATTATTTTATCTGCCTGTTCACAATAATAATAATAATAATAATAATAATAATAATAATAATAATAATAATAATAATAATAATAATAATAATAATAATAATAATAATAATAATAATAATAATAATAATAATAATAATAATAATAATTATTATTATTATTATTATTATTATTATTTTCTGCTTGATCCTTCATCAGTTGTTTTCTGTGTGATTCTCAATCACACATAAAACGCTACACCCTAATGAAAGCACAACCAATAAGGAAATCGCACCCTCACCGACACTGGCGAGGCGAGCTAAGGTATATAAACAGGGAACACACTCGCTAGCACGGTGTTGCCTCATTGGGTAATGAAACATCTGCAAGGAAACTGCCGAGTCAGAGAACACCCCACTCCCCTCTAGCACTGATGATGTTGCCTAGTTGGGTAATCAAATGTCTGCAAGAAAACAACCAACCAATTGCAGAGTGTCCCAAGGTCTCCGCATATATTCTGCGGGAACCAACACTGAAGATAAGCGGGGATGAACGCCAGACAAACAACGGAGCAGAAAACAACAAGCAAATCAAGCAACTACCTGGGAGAAAACCACGTCCCCGCTAATAGTGAGAGAACAAGCTATTTTATGCAAACAGGGAGCACACCCCATGCTCACTAGGAGTGACGGCGTTACCTTGTTGGGTAATGAAACGTCTACAAGCAAACAACCAAGTACAGAGTGTAGCAAGGACTCCACATATCTTCTCCAGCAGCCAAATACTCAGATAAGCAGGGATTAACACCAGACAAATGATCAAGCAGATAAAAATATCCCAATCAAGGAACTTCTTAGGAAAAAAAAAACACCACACCAACACTGGCAGGGCAAACTACTGTATATAAACAGGGAATAAACACCCCCCCCACACACACACAGCAGCACTGACGATGTTCCCTAGTTGGGTAATGGACCATCTGCAACAAAACAACCAACCAAAACCAAGGTAGGGCTTATATTACTCCCTGAAAAATCATCCTGAAAAATCATGCTAGGGCTTATTTTCCGGTTGGGTCTTATTTTTGGGGAAATTCGGTACTAAATGTATCCATCTGGCTGATGATCTTAACTGGGGCTTATTTTGGGGGTAGGGCTTATATTACGAGCATCCTGAAAAATCATGCTAGGGCTTACTTTCCGGTTGGCTCTTATTTGGGGGGAAATACGGTACTAAATGCACCCATCTGGCTGATGATCTTAACTGGGGCTTATTTTGGGGGTAGGGCTTATATTACGAGCATCCTGAAAAACCATGCTAGGGCTTATTTTCTGGTTGGGTCTTATTTTGGGGGAAATACGGTACTAAATGTACCCATCTGGCTGATGATCTTAACTGGGGCTTATTTTGGGGGTAGGGCTTATATTACGAGCATCCTGAAAAATCATGCTAGGGCTTATTTTCTGGTTGGGTCTTATTTTGGGGGAAATACGGCACTAAATGCACCCATCTGGCTGATGATCTTAACTGGGGCTTATTTTGGGGGTAGGGCTTATATTACAAGCATCCTGAAAAATCATGCTAGGGCTTATTTTCTGGTTGGGTTTTATTTTCGGGGAAACAGGGTATTATTGTCCCATACAGTATATATCCCTCTGCGCCCACAATGCTGGCTCTCATCCCTGAGGGCCTTCATCCCAAATCCGTCAGTGTCATTCCAATTTTGTCCGCAGCGAATCCGGAGAGCTCCAGGTCAGAAGCAAAAAAAAAAGGGGGGGGAATGTGTGTGTGTGTGTGTGAGAGAGAGAGAGAGAGAGAGAGAGTGTTTTCTTTCCCATAGCACCTGCCTGCCACTTAATTAGCTTATCTCTGTGCAACATATGGGTTCCTTGTGGCTTATCGGCCTGCATTTTCGGAAGAGAGTCAGGAAGACAAGAAGGTGAAAAAATAGTCTATTATGAGAACAGGGTTTTCCCAGGCTCACCTCCCCCCCTTCCGTTCCTGTCCCCCCAATTTCAGCCGAAAATGGGGAATCTCATAGCAGGAACCAGGATCTGCTGACCTTCCAGGTTCCTTTGCAAGTTGTTTTTTTCCTGGCTGCGAGAAAAGCATGGGAGACCGGAGAAGGGTTACGGGTAGTTTTAACAGATTAATGAAGTTGGAAGGGACCTTGAAGGTCATCTAGTCCAACCCCTTCCCACCGAAGCAGGAGACCCTACACCATTTCTGACAAATGGCAGTCTAGTCTCTTCTTGAAAGCCTCCAGGGATGAAGCTCCCACAACTTCCGAAGGCAACTTCTGTTCCATGGGTGGATTCTTCTCACTGTCAGAAAATTTCTCCTGATTTCCAGGTTGAATCTCTCCTTATTCAGTTTCGATCCAATGTTCCTTGTCTGGCCTTCCGGTGCTTTGGAAAATAGCTTGCCATTGAGGGTGGCAGCCCCTCACATATTGAAAGACTGATATCATGTCTCCCTTGGTCCTTCTTTTCACTAGACTAGACATACAACTCTACTAGAATACTAGAATACCATACAGAATATGGAATAACAGAGTTGGAAGGGATCTCATAGGTCATCTAGCACAACCCCCAGCCCAAGCAGAAACCCTACACCATTTCTGACAGATGGCAGTCCAGTCACTTCTTGAAAGCCTCCAGTGATGAAGCTCCCACAACTTCCGAAGGCAATTTCTGTTCCATGGGTTGATTGTTCTCACTGTCAGAAAAATTCTCCTTATTTCCAGGTTGAATCTCTCCTTGATTAGTTTCCACCCATTGCTTCTTGTCCTGCCTTCAGGTGCTTTGGAGAACAGCCCGACCCCCTCCTCTTTGTGGCAACCCCTGAGATATTGGAACACTGCTATCATGTCTCCCCTAGTCCTTCTTTTCATTAAACTAGACGTACCCAGTTCCTGCAACCGTTCTTCATGTTTTAGCCTCCAGTCCCCTAATCATCTTTGTTGCTCTTCTCTGCACTCTTTCTAGAGTCTCAACATCTTTTTTATAGTGTGGTGACCAATATCCTAGGTGTAGTCCTCGACTGATGACCACAATGGAGGCCAACCTCTCGGTTGCTAAGCGAGACAGTTGTCAAATGAATTTTGCCGCCTTTTACGACCTGTCTTGCCACCGTTGTTAAGTGAATCGCTGCAGGGGTTAAGTTAGTAAGATGGTTGATCAGTGAACCTGGCTTCCTCATGGATTTGCTTGTCGCCTGATCCTGGGATGGTGCAGCCGTCATATATATATGAATCAGTTGTCCAGCATCTGAATTCTGATCATGCGACCACGAGGACACAGCAATGGTCATAAATCATGTTTATGAATGCGGTTGTAATGGTCCTAAGCCTGAAAAATGGTCATAAGTCACTTTTTTCAGTGATTGTTGTAACTTTGAACAGTCACTAAATGAACGGTTGTTAGTCAAGGACTGCCTGCATTTGGATCCTTTGGACATCAGATATATGGTGCTGTCTAGTTACAGTTAGTCCTCGACTTACAACCATTTGTTTAGTGACTGTTCGAAGTTACGACAGCACCAGAAATAGTGTTGTGCCTCGCCCGCCCTCAGCCGGGCCCCTCCCATCTCCTGCTATCTGAGCCAGAGACTGATAGTGAAGAAGAATGGCCTGGCATGCCTCCAGCCCCCAGCCCTGGCACCATGCCCGGACAGACTGAGCAAACAAACCTCCCTCCTACAGCGTGTGAGCACGAAGCCAGTCACGAGCTAGAATTGCCAGCAGCTGAGCAGGAGGACGAAAAGTGGACAGATCCCCGCTTCCGGAGAATGGAGAGGCGACGTCAGCAAAAGGAAGGGAGGGGCAGGCCTGGATAAATGCTGAGTCATGGAGCCACACCCCATGGCCTATATAAAGGATCTGCTTTTTGGCATTCCTTGAGTCAGGCAAAGTCTCATCTGGTTGCTGAAGTCACACCTTGGATTCCTGCCTGCCCTGAGAACTCTGACAGGAATTTGGCAAAGCTGCAGAGGCTTCGTGGCCATGCTTGATACAGACTTCCCAGACCCGGCCATCAGAGGAGGAGTGGGACATGACATCTAGTGACTTAGGAGTGTTTTTCGCACTTACAACCTTTGCCGCATCCCACGTGATCAAAACTCAGAGGTTTGGAAACTCGCTCTTATTTATGACGGTTGAAGTATCCTGGGGTCACGTGATCCCCTTTTGTGACCTTTCACCCAACAACCATGTTCCTAACTTAACAATGGCACGTGATTCACTTAACAACGGTGGCCAGAAAGGTCATAAAACAGAGCAAAACTCACACAACTGTCTCACTTAGCGATGGAAATTTGGGCCTCGCTTGTGGTCGTAAGTTGAAGGCTACCTCTATTGTCATCCTCGAAGGCACCTTTGAATTCTTCCTAAGGCCTCCTGGGAGAATTTAACCTTGTTGTTTTGGCCTGTTGGCTGCCAGCCCCTCCAGCAGCCAAATCAGAAGAGGAGGAGGAGGCGTGGGAGTCGGGGTCAGCATCAAGGCAACCTGAGAGCTCCGAGGGGGAAGAGGGAATGGAGCTGGCAGAGAGAGAGAGACATAGGCAAAGCCTGGGCCATCCGTCAGCCCTCAGATGGAAGTCAAGAGCCCCCAGGTCTGGAGGTGGCTGATGAGGAAAAGGAAGAACAGCTGGGCTCAGTGCGTGACATGCAGAGGGCAGAGGAGAGGAGAACAGTGGAAATCTATGGGCTGGTCCTCGGGGTGGAAGAGCCACCACTGCTAGCAAAGCCCCACTCTAGCTCTGGGGATAAAAGGCAGGGGAAGGAGATGAATAGATGTGGCAGACAACTATTCATCTCCCTGCCGGATAGATGTTTAGCCTGCGGTGAGAGAGAAACTTTTCACCGGGGCTGCATGCGCTCCTAATAAAGGAATCATTGCTTCAGCTACAGAGGGTTTGTTGTGTTTGGAGAGCTGGGTCAGAATACTTGTATGTAACAGTCGACAGAGATTGAAATTACAAGAATTATAAGAACTAGAGATAAACCACCATTGTTTGGCCTGGTACAAAAGCCAGTTTTTCTCAACGTTTGCGACTCTGAGATGGGTGTCAGTTTTGGAAGACAATTTTCTTTTTGCTTCTTAACTGCCACATATTTTAGCTGGGGAAGTTGGGAGGGGGTTGTTGATGGAGCGGTAGAAAGTTAGTCATAACAACATACTGTATTCAAGGACTTTTCCCTGCGTCTGATGTAGACTGCCTGAAGATTATATCTAGTTGAGTGTAAAGTGTTGATTGGAAAATGTGATGAACTTGTGGGTGTGAGGCAGGGCGGTGAACTGTCAACTGGGTGTGGAAAACCGGGAAGCTTTCCGTTTCGGGCTTTCCCAGCTGTGCCAACATGACATCTCTAATAAATTGGAACTTTGAGGAACCTCAAGCTTCAGAGCTTTATTTCGTTGGGGGTGTTCCTTGGAACCCTGACATTGGGTGGACTTCAACTCCCAGAGTTCTCTGGCTGGGGAATCCTGGGAGTTGAAGTTCACCCATCTCAAAGTTCCTAAGGTTCCTAAGGTTGCCAATACATTTGTAAACTCGACACCAGTGGTGGGCTTCAAATTTTTTTACGACCGGTTCTGTGGGTGTGGCTTGGTGGGCATGGCAGGGGAAGGATACAGCAAAATCTCCATTCCCATCCCACTCCAGAGGGACGATACTGCAAATTCCCCATTTCTTCCCGATCAGCTGGGACTCAGGAGGCAGAGAATAGATGGGGGCAAGGCCAGTCAGAGGTGGTATTTGCCGATTCTCCAAACTGTTCAAAATTTCCGCTACTGGTTCTCCAGAAGTGGTCAGAACCTGCTAAAACCCAGCTCTGCCTGACACATGTCTATGGATTCTACATCCGTCTCTATGATTTAACTGGGATGCTTCGTGTGTGTAATATAATATAACAACAGAGTTGGAAGGGACCTTGGAGGCCTTCTAGTCCAACCCCCTGCCCAGGCAGGAAACCCTATACCATCTCAGTCAGATGGTTATCCAACATTTTCTTAAAAATTTCAAGTGTTTGAGCATTCACAACTTCTGCAGGCAAGTCGTTCCACTTATTAATTGTTCTAACCGTCAGGAAATTTCTCCTTAGTTCTAAGTTGCTTCTTTCCTTGATCAGTTTCCACCCATTGCTTCTTGTTCTACCCTCAGGTGCTTTGGAGAACAGCCCGACTCCCACTTCTTTGTGGCAGCCCCTGAGATACTGGAACACCACTATCATGTCTCCCCTAGTCCTTCTTTTTATTAAACTAGACATACCCAGTTCCTGCAACCGTTCTTCATATGTTTGTTTCATTATGTGTGTTTGTGTCCTGCAGAAAAAAAAATGTGTGTGAATATATCCACACGTGGCCGTAAGTGGGATCAATTTTCCCAACGGCGAATGATATTTTCTGTAGAATCAATCCTCCATCCATCATCAATCCGGTCCAAAATTCAAAAACGTAAATTAAAAAAATAAATAAAAAAATAATAATAAAAAGGCCTCAGAGAACCAGAAATCTCATAAACATTTGGGGACCCGAACTTGCAAGTCTATAAAATTATGATTCATCACCAGCCTGGGTTTATATGGATCTGTCTAATTGCGTGGAAGAAATACGATAGGCTTTACCTGCGTTTTAAATTTTGATGGGATGCGCTGAATATTATTTTATTTTTTTTGACACGCTGGTAATAAATCAGGGTGGAAATTGAAGGTGATGAAAAATAAATGTGGGGGAAAAAAATGCCAATTTCCTCGCACTCGGAAAAAAATCTTGAGAAGCCCATGCTGCGATTTTTTTAGCAGCACACAAATTGCAACGTAATTCATTAGCAAAGAATCTCTGTCTAACTTTGATTTATTCACATTATTCTCCTAAGTGTTAAGGCCTTTTATTAGCCTTTGGAGGGTTTTTTTTTTTCTGGAGGCTTCTCTGAACGTGCTTGAAGTATTTTTAAAATTATCTGCAAATCCAGAATCAAGTCAGCAGATACAGAAATCACAAGAGTTGGGTGGGACCTCAGAGGTCTTCTAGTCCAACCCCCTGCTCAAGCGGGAGGAGATCCTATGCCATTCCGGATGAACGGCTCTCCAATCTCTTCTTAAGATATTTCAATTCAGGTTATTGGGCACGCATGGGGCCGAATATCCTGCCCTTGATTTTGATACCAATCTAGATTTTGTATCAAATCATGCGGAGACAAAAAAAACAGATGGCGACGGCAGCTTCACCCATTCTTATGTGGGTCACACAAAAAGGGCTCCGTGATTTTTTTTCCTGACTTTGCTGCAGGACGTTTGTGCGTTAAACAAAGAGAACACAGGAGTTTTTAAAAAAGCAATTTTGATGCCAGAAATTCATTTATTTATATATTTAAGTATTTATTTATTTATTTATTCATTCATTCATTCATTCATTCATTCATTCTCCTCCTCCTATTTTCCCAACAACAACAACAACCCTGTGAAGTGGGTTGGGCTGAGAGAGAATGATTGGCCCCAAATCACCCAGCTTGCTTTCATGCCTAAGGCGGGACTAGAACTCACAGTCTCCTCATGATTGGCCCAAAATCACCCAGCCTGCTTTCATACCTAAGGCAGGACTGGAACTCACAGTCTCCTGGTGATTGGCCGAAAGTTACCCAACCAGATTTCAAGCCTATGGTGGAAGTAGATCTAACCGTCTCCTGGTGATTGGCCCAAAATCACCCAGCCTGCTTTCATACCTAAGGCGGAACTAGAACTCACAGTCTCCTCGTGATTGGCCTCAAATCACCCAGCCTGCTTTCATACCTAAGGCGGGACTAGAACTCACAGTCTCCTGGTGATTGGCCCAAAATCACCCAGCCTGCTTTCATGCCTAAGGCGGGACCAGAACTCACAGTCTCCTGGTGATTGGCCCAAAGTCATCCAACCAGATTTCAAGCCTATGGTGGAACTAGAACTCACCGTCTCCTGGTGATTGCTCCAAAGTCACCCAGCAAAGCTTTCATGCCTAAGGTGAAAACTAGAATCCTCCATCTCCTGGTGATTGGCCACAAGTCACCTGGTTGGCTTTCATGCCTATGATGTGACTAGAGCTCACTGTCTCCCGATTTCTAGCCTGTTGCTTCCACACTATGTCAACCTTGGCAACTTCAAGATGAATGCACCTCAACTCCCAGAATCCCCCAGAGGAACTAGAATTCCTCAGCCAGCAATGCACTACCCTGTTTCCCCAAAAATAAGACATCTTCTGATAATAAGCCCAATCAGGCTTTTGAGTGCATGGCAATAAGGCCAAGCGCTTATTTCAGGGTTCAAAATAATATAAGACAGAGTCTTATTTTCGGGGGAACACAGTATCTATCTATCTATCTATCTATCTATCTATCTATCTATCTATCTATCTATCTATTTATCATATCTACATCCATCCATCCATCCATCTTTCTCTCTCTCGCTCTCATATCTATCTATCTACATCCATCCATATCTGTCTCTCTCTATATCTATCTATCTATCTATCTATCTATCTATCTATCTATCTATCATCTATCTATCTATCTATCTATCATATCTATCTCCATCCATCCATCCATATCTATCTCTATCTATCTATCTATCTATCTTTCTATCTATCTATCTATCTATCCATCCATCCATCCATCCATCCATATCTATCTGTCTCTCTCTCTTTATCTATCTATCATATCTATCTCCATCCATCCATCCATCCATCCATCCATATCTCTATCTATCTATCTATCTATCTATCTATCTATCTATCTATCTATCTATCTATCTATCTATCTATCTATCCATCCATCCATCCATCCATCCATCCATCCATCCATCCATCCATATCTATCTGTCTCTCTCTCTTTATCTATCTATCTATCTATCTATCTATCTATCTATCTATCTATCTATCTATCTATCTATCTATCTATCTATCTATCTATCTATCTATCTATCCTATTTTCCCCAAAATAAGACATCCCCTGATAATAAGCCCAATCAGGTTTTGAGCTCATGGCAATAAGGCCAAGTGCTTATTTCAGGGTTCAAAATAATATAAGACAGGGTCTTATTTTCGGGGAAATGAAAGTCTGAAAGTCTAAAATAATGCACCTGCTAAACCAAACACCATTAAACAAGGTTTCCCACCCTTGAGGAAGGTAGGTGGACTTCAGTCCCCAGAATTCCCCAGCCAATTGCCTTAGAGGCCCTAAAGTTGGAAAAAAAACAACCAGTTGTACTAAACAACCAACATGCAAATCAGAGAAAGGGATGTTCCCACTGCCTCGATTTAGTCTGTCTCTGAAGAAACAAGAAGGGTAGCATCCCTCCTTACCTTGAGAAATTTATAAAGAAGGAAGGTGAACCAGTTGGTAAGCATCTTCTCCGCCACAGATTCGGTCCTAGAATGAAACGGAATGAGACCCCCTGCTCAAGCATAAAAGCAAACATTAGGACAGGGACGGTAGGCACCCTGGTGCGCTTATGCACGCCCCTTACAGACCTCTTAGGAATGGGGTGAGGTCAACAGTAGACAGACTAAGGTTAAAGTTTTGGGGGTTTGGGGAAGAAACCACAGAGTCAGGCAGTGCAGTCCAGGCATTGACAATTCTGTTACTAAGTTGTCTAATAATTTATAATTCTAAGTTGTCTAATAATTCATAATTAATGTATGTATTAAATTTATAATTAATTCACATATTAAGCGGATTTGAATTTATGCTTCAATTTTCAGGGCAGTCAGTTCAGATTCGGTCCCGCCCTCGACTTTTTCCATCCAAGACTCTGCTGTTTTCCTGAACCATCCATGGTGACTCTGGGCTGGAGAAAGACAACCCAACCCTGGGCAGTGTGGGACCCTCGGCCAGGCTTACCTCCGAAGTAATAACTTGGGGTGGTTTTTGCTCTCCAGGTTCTTGTCAATGAGGTCGGCCAGGAGCTGCTTGAGAACATCGGTGGCATATTCCAGCTTGCTCTGGAGCACAGTCATTATGAGGGAAGCCACGTTGCCACGGTCTCGCATGGAGAAGCTGCGTTGAGACTCCAGGGTGCGGATGAAGGAGAGAAGGAAGGCTTTGTTGTTGATGAGCTGGGCGAAAAACTTGAGACCTTTCTCCACCCGGTCTTGCCGATAACCAGGAACCTGTCCAAAACAGAAAGGATCCAGAGTAACACAGTTGAAAGGGACCGTAGAGGTCTTCTAATCCAACCCCCTGCTGTTGTGTCTGCACCTCCCCGAACCAGGCCCCCTGCCAGAAAGTGACTTGGAAAGTGAGGGGGAAGGGCCATCAGGACTTACCTCAGGAGCACCGGCTTCCCTGGCTCAGCTTCAGGAGCCAGAGGCAGGCCAGGTGGAGGAGATAACGAGGCCTCCGTCCCCTGATTCTTTCCCCCCCCAAGCCATGCCTCCAGACCCAGCTGATGGCAGTCAGGCCTGGCTGGACCCTAGGTTTCGTTGGCAGGAGAAGCAGGGGTGGGGCAGGCCTAGGAAGTGCTGAGTCATGGAGCCACACCCCACAGGATATAAAACCAGCGAGGGCTGCTATGCCTCTTCATAGCAGGCAAATCAACTGCTTAACTAGATCTGAAGTACTGTTTGTTCCTGGGTGACTCATCGGCATCAAGGGAGATAACAGAGTAACTTGGCAGATGCTCGCAAGTTTGCTGCCAGAGCTGATAGTGCCGGCTAATTAAGCCATCGCTCGGACGGAGGCGAGTGGGGACAGAACACCTGCTCAGACTGTCCCAACTCCTGATCGCCTCTTCTCTCTGGCAGCCCCTCAATTATTGGAAGACTGCTATTGTGTCGCCCCTGGTCCTTCTCTTCATTAGGCTAGGCATACCTAGTTCCCTTAGTAGTTGGGTCATGATGGAATAACAGAATAACAGAGTTGGAAGCAGAGGTGGGTTTCAGGAGTTTTTGACCAGTTCTGGAGAACCGGTAGCAGAGATTTTGAGTAGTTCGGAGAACCGGTAGTAAAAATTCTGACTGGCCCCGCCCCCATCTCTTCTCTGCCTTCCAAGTGCCAGCTGATCGAGAGGGAATGGAGATTTTACAGTATCCTTCCCTTGCCACGCCCACCAAGCCATGCCCACAGAACCAGTAGTAAAAAATTTTGAAACCCACCACTAATAATAATAATAATATCAGAGTTGGAAGGGACCTTGGAGGTCTTCTAGTCCAACCCCCTGCCCAGGCAAGAAACCCTACACCATTTCAGACAAACGGCTATCCAACATCTTCTTTAAAATTTCCAGTGTTGAATAGAATAGAATAGAATTTTTATTGGCCAAGTGTGATTGGACACACAAGGAATTTGTCTTGGTGCAGATGCTCTCAGTGTACATAAAAGAAAAGATACGTTCATCAAGGTACAACATTTACAACACAACAGTTGGAGCATTTACAACTTCTGCAGGCAAGTTGTTCAACTGATTAATTGTTCTCACTGTCAGGAAATTTCTCCTTAGTTCTAGGTTGCTTCTCTCCTTGATTAGTTTCCACTGGTTGGAAGGAACCTTGGAGGTCTTCTAGTCCAACCCCCTGCCCAGGCAGGAAACCCTACACCATTTCAGACAAACAGCTATCCAACATCTTCTTTAAAATGTCCAGTGTTGGAGCATTCACAACTTCTGGAGGCAAATTGTTCCACTGATTAATTGTTCTAACTGTCAGGAAATTTCTCCTTAGTTCTAGGTTGCTTCTCTCCTTGATTAGTTTCCACTGGTTGGAAGGGACCTTGGAGGTCTTCTAGACCAACCCCCTTATCAAACAGGAGACCATATATCATTCCAGACAAATGGGTCTTCTTAAAACCCTCCAGTGATGAGCACCCACAACTTCTAAAGTCAATCTGTTCCACTGATTCATTCTCCTCACGGTCAGGAAATTTCTCCTTAGTTCCAGGTTGCTTCTCTCCTTGAGTAGTTTCCACCCGTTGCTTCTTGTCCTGCCCTCAGGTGCTTTGGAGAATAGCTGGACCCCCAAATCTTCTTTGGGGCAGACCCTGAGATACTGGAAGACTGCTATCATGTCTCTCCTAGTCCTTCTTTTCATTAAACTAGCCATGCCCAGTTCCTGCCACCGTTCTTCATATTTTTTAGCCTCCAGTCCCCTAATCATCTTTGTTGCTCTTCTCTGCACTCTTTCTAGTGTTTCAACATCTTTTTTACATCATGGCGACCAAAACTGGATGCAGTCTTCCAAGTGCGGCCTTACCAAGGCCTTATAAAGTGGCACTAACACTTCACGTGATCTTGATTTTATCCCTCTGTTTATGCAGCCTAGGATTGCATTGGGTTTTTTAGCAGCTGCAGCAAACTGCTGGCTCATATTGAAGCGGTGGTCCACTAGAAAACATGCGGTCAACCTCTTCTCCAAAGCCTCTGAAGGCAGGACAAGAAACAATGAGACAATCTCTAATCAAAGAGAGATGCAACCTAGAACCAAGGAGAAATTTCCTGACAGTGAGAACAATTAACCAGTGGAACAACTTGCCTCCAGAAGTTGTGGGTGCTTCTTCATCACTGGAGGTTTTTAAGAAGAGACTGGACAACCGTTTGTCTGAAATGGTAATGGGTCTCCTGCTTCAGCAGGGGGTTGGACTAGAAGACCTCTAAGGTCCCTTCCAACACTTGTTGTTCTGTTCTATTCTATTCTATTCTATTCTATTCTATTCTATTCTATTCTATTCTATTCTATTTTTTCTATTCTAGTCTCTATTTATACCTCTAACTGAAATGTTCTCATCATCCTCAGAGCACACAAGCCCTACAACCAGGTCTCACTGGTAGATTGTTATTATTATACTTCATCACACAGTCTGCAAGATCTTCAGACTGGATTTGGACCAAACAAATCACCCAAACAAATCTATTTATTTGTTCTTCTTTGTTGTGTAATATGTGCCTTATCTGGTAACTGAGCAACCACAGGGCCTCTGGTGGCTCAGACTGCTAAGACAGTCTGTTATTAACAGCAGCTGCCTGCAATTACTGCAGGTTCAAGTCCCACCAGGCCCAAGGTTGACTCAGCCTTCCATCCTTTATAAGGTAGGTAAAATGAGGACCCAGATTGTTGGGGGCAATAAGTTGACTTTGTATATAATATACAAATGGATGAAGACTATTGCTTGACATAGTGTAAGCCGCCCTGAGTCTTCGGAGAAGAGTGGGATATAAATGCAAATTTAAAAAAAAACCTCCAATTTTCTAATATTATATACTTTCTTTTCAGTTTCTTTTCCATTTTAATCCAATCTATCATTTGGTAGTTGTACTTTTGCATTTATAATTTTCTTTCCTTCCCTCCGTCAACCCCCTTTTCTATTTACTCTGACGACATCTGGATTTCTAGGTCTTTTTTGTCATTTCCCTCATATACTTTCCCATAATTGACATTGTTTATCTATTTATCGTCTTTTAGTCGTATCTCTTTTCTAACCATACGTAGAACCTAGAAAGGGCCGCGGTGTGGCTCAGGCTGTAAGAAGCCTGTTATTAAAACACAGCTGCCTGCAATTACTGCAGGCTCGAATCCCACCAGGTCCAAGGTTGACTCAGCCTTCCATCCTTTATAAGGTAGGTAAAATGAGGACCCAGATTGTTGGGGGGGCAATAAGTTGACTTTGTAAATATACAAATAGAATGAGACTATTGCCTTACACACTGTAAGCCGCCCTGAGTCTTCGGAGAAGGGCGGGATATAAATGTAAATAAAAAAACAAAAACAAAAAACAAACCTTTCCCATGTCTTGAAATATACCGATTCCTCTTTATCTTTTATTCTCAAATTAGTCTGTTCATTTCTGCACAATCTACAATCTTTCTTATTACCTCACCTTCTGACGGTGAGGTAATAAGAAACTTTTCTCCATCTTCCAATTGTGCGCAAATACAATTCTTGCTGCTGCTATTAAATGTATAATTAAATATATTTCTTCTTTACTATATCTCTCTGACAAAATGCCCAATAAGAAAAGCTCTGGCTTAAATTCTATAGACTTTTGTAACATTTCCTTTAACCATGTCTGTACCCAGCTTTCTGGTTAGTTGGTTGGTTGGTTGGTTGGTGAGTTGGCTGGCTGGCTGGTTTTTAAGGCCTTCTGTTGTGCCTCGCTCGCTCCCCCCGCCGCAGCCGGGCCCCTCTTATCTCCTGCCGGACGCTCATAGTGCGGAAGAATGTCCTGGCATGCCTCCAGCCCCCAGCCCTGGCACCATGCCTGGACAGGCCGAGCAAGACGAATGGCCTGACGTGCCTCCAGCCCCCAGTCCTGGCACCATGCTCAGACAAACGGAGCAACTAAACCCCTCCCCCACAGCATGTGAGCCTGAAGAATGTGAATCCAGTCATGAGCTAAGATTACCAACAGCTGGAGGCTGGAGAGATCCTCGCTTCCGGAGAATAGAGAGGCGACGTCAGCAAAAGGAAGGGAGGGGCAGGCCTGGATAAGTGCTGAGTCATGGAGCCACACCCCATGGCCTATATAAAGGATCTGCTTTCTGGCATTCTTTGAGTTAGGCAAAGTCTAATCTGGATTGCTGAAGTCACATCCTGCTCTCCTGCCTGCCCTGAGAACTCTGACAGAACTTTGGCAAAGCTACAGAGGCTTTGCAGCCACGCTTGATACGGACTTCCCCGACCCGGCCGTCAGAGGAGGAGCGGGACACGACACCTTCCATGCGTCAGTTTCTTTTCCACGCCAAATTCTTACCTCCAGATCCCTGAGTACCGGATGGTCTTCAATGCCAGGGAAAAGGACCCTCATGGTATACATCCGGTAATCCAGAAACGGTATTCCTGCCCCATCCAAGTCGCTTGTCAGCTCATGGATATCCGTTTGGAGTTCTGCAAATGCTGCGATTGGGAGGAAGGGAGTGGAGTTTTTTTTTTTTGAAAGGAATGAACCATTCAAGGGATAATACAAGTGAACATTGACTTACAATAGTTCATTTCAGGGGTCTCCAACCTTGATCAACTTTAAGCCTGGCGGACTTCAACTCCCAGAATTTCCCAGCCAGCTTTGCTGGCTGGGGAATTCTGGGAGTTGAAGTCCGCCAGGCTTAAAGTTGACAAGGTTGGAGACCCCTGGTTCATTTAGTGACTGTTCAAAGTCACAACAGCCCTGAAAAAAAATGACTTCTATTTTTCACACTTACGTCCATTGAAGTGTCCTCATGGTCACGTGATCAAAATTCAGGGAGTCGGCAACTGACTCATATTTACGACGGTTTCCGTGTTCCTGGGGTCATGTGATCCCCTTTAGCGACCTTCTGACAAGCAAAGTCGATGAGGAAGCCAGATTCACTCAACAACCGTATTACTAAATTAACCTCTGCAACGATTCCCTTAACAAAATGTGGCAAAAGGTAGTGAAATGGGCCAAAAATTCACTTAACAAATGTCTCGCTTAGCAACCTAAGTTTCGGGCTCAATTTTGGTTGTACGTCAAGGACTACCTGAATTTTTAATGCAGGCAGAAGATCCAAGCGAGTGTATTGTATGGAGATCTGGCCAGAATTATCCAACTTATGACTGTATGACTATAACTTGTTGCTGGCAATCCTTATGATTTATATTGATATATTGACCATCAATTGTGTTGTAAATGTTGTACCTTGATGAAGGTATCTTTTCTTTTATGTACACTGAGAGCAGATGCACCAAGACAAATTCCTTGTGTGTCCAATCACACTTGGCCAATAAAAAATTCTATTCTTACTTATTTATTTTTTTTAACAAAAAAGAACAACAATACATAACATACATTGACATAAAACATATATTCCTTCTTTACATTAGCTTCGTTTCCTTATTCTTCTCATATTTACATCCTTATTCCCCCTCTCGTTTCATTTAATTACACTTTTCTTTTTTGTCCGGTTCTCTCATTTCTTTTTATCTTCTACCCTATCTATCCTTCTTACTTTTCATTTTCTTTCATACACTGCCATTTTATATACATGTACAGTATATATAAGCTTTTCACCATTTTTCACCATCTAGTATTTCTAGTCTCTAGCCAATTATACAATTTGTTCCATACTATGTAACATTCCGACTCTTCTTTTTCTTTTAACATTTTTGTTAGTTTATCCATCTCAGCACATTCCAAGTTTATGTTTATCACTTCCTCCTCCGTTGGCATATTCCCGTTTTTCCACTTCTGTGCGTATGCTATAGAATTATCCCACTTAATGAGTTCTTAAGTTGGATAATTCTGGCCAGATCTCCATACAATACACTCGCTTGGATCCTCTACCTGCATTAAAAATTCAGGTAGCCGTCGACGTACAACCAACAGCTTACTTAACCTAGGTCCTGAATGAACCGATTTTCTGAGTTCAGAGCCAACACTGCAAACTGTAAAAAAAAAAAAACCGGATTGGTTTGCAGAACATACTCAATGGAAAAATAACCTAAGCTTAGTGAGAACTATAATAAGTTACTTGGTAGATCTTTTTTTTAAAGGAAGAATGAACCATTCAAGGGATAATACAAGTGAACATTGACTTACAATAGTTCATTTCAGGGGTCTCAACCTTGATCAACTTTAAGCCTGGCGGACTTCAACCCCAGAATGCCCCAGCCAGCTTTGCTGGCTGGGGAATTCTGGGAGTTGAAGTCCGCCAGGCTTAAAGTTGACAAAGTTGGAGACCCCTGGTTCATTTAGTGACTGTTCAAAGTCACAACAGCCCTGAAAAAAAATGACTTCTATTTTTCACACTTACGTCCATTGAAGCGTCCTCATGGTCACGTGATCAAAATTCAGGGAGTCGGCAACTGACTCATATTTATGACGGTTTCCGTGTTCCTGGGGTCATGTGATCCCCTTTGGCGACCTTCTGACAAGCAAAGTCGATGAGGAAGCCAGATTCACTCAACAACCGTATTACTAAATTAACCTCTGCAACGATTCCCTTAACAACTGTGGCAAAAGGTCGTGAAATGGGCCAAAAATTCACTTAACAAATGTCTCGCTTAGCAACATAAGTTTCGGGCTCAATTTTGGTTGTACGTCAAGGACTACCTGAATTTTTAATGCAGGCAGAAGATCCAAGCGAGTGTATTGTATGGAGATCTGGCCAGAATTATCCAACTTATGACTGTATGACTATAACTTGTTGCTGGCAATCCTTATGATTTATATTGATATATTGACCATCAATTGTGTTGTAAATGTTGTACCTTGATGAACGTATCTTTTCTTTTATGTACACTGAGAGCAGATGCACCAAGACAAATTCCTTGTGTGTCCAATCACACTTGGCCAATAAAAAATTCTATTCTTACTTATTTATTTTTTTTAACAAAAAAGAACAACAATACATAACATACATTGACATAAAACATATATTCCTTCTTTACATTAGCTTCGTTTCCTTATTCTTCTCATATTTACATCCTTATTCCCCCTCTCGTTTCATTTAATTATACTTTTCTTTTTTGTCCCATTCTCTTTTTATCTTCTACCCTATCTATTCTTCCTACTTTTCATTTTCTTTCATACACTGCCATTTTATATACATGTACAGTATATATAAGCTTTTCACCATTTTTCACCATCTAGTATTTCTAGTCTCTAGCCAATTATACAATTTGTTCCATACTATGTAACATTCCGACTCTTCTTTTTCTTTTAACATTTTTGTTAGTTTATCCATCTCAGCACATTCCAAGTTTATGTTTATCACTTCCTCCTCCGTTGGCATATTCCCGTTTTTCCACTTCTGTGCGTATGCTATAGAATTATCCCACTTAATGAGTTCTTAAGTTGGATAATTCTGGCCAGATCTCCGTACAATACACTCGCTTGGATCCTCTACCTGCATTAAAAATTCAGGTAGCCGTCGACTTACAACCAACAGCTTACTTAACCTAGGTCCTGAATGAACCGATTTTCTGAGTTCAGAGCCAACACTGCAAACTGTAAAAAAAAAAAAAACCGGATTGGTTTGCAGAATATACTCAATGGAAAAATAACCTAAGCTTAGTGAGAACTATAATAAGTTACTTGGTAGATCTTTTTTTTTAATTTTTAATTTTATTTCATTCAAGACAAAATTAAAATACAAAGTACAAAGCAAATTTTTTTTTTGATCAGGTGAACTTGGGGATGCTGCAATGGTCGTAAGTGTGAAACCTGGCCATAAGTTCCTTTTTGCATTGTAACTTTGAATGGTCACTGAGTGAACTGTTGTCAGTCGAGGACTCCCTGTAAGAGGGGGATGAAGGAAGGAAAAGGGTGTGCCGAACATCCTAGAAGGGACCCTCCCCTAGTATCTTAAGCTGTACAGGAGGAGGGGGAAGAAAAGATCCTTCCACGCTTGCAAGATTCTGTTAACGCAGCGGTTCTCAACCTGTGGGTCGGGACCCCGTTGGGGGGTCGAATGACGATTTGCCAGGGGTTGCCTAAGACCATCGGAAATATGAGAAGTATACTTGCGAGTCGAAGAATCGCGCTCCAATGGTTGACTCCACAAGCCAGCTGCAGGCTCTTCAAATCGCTAGCCGAATTCGGCTTCAGGCGCGATGAATTAAAAAAGAGAGAAATCTTTGCTCTGATGTCTCCCTCTCAAGCCAGCTGCAATCACTCCCAATCGCTAGCCTAATCTGGCTTCAGGCGCCATAAACTTAATAGGGGAGGAGTCTCCGCTTTAATGCCTCCGTCCTCAAGGCAATCGCAAGCAATTCAGATCGCTAGCCAATACGGCTTCAGGTGCGATAAATTCAAAACGAAAATAATTTTATGGTTGGGGTCGCCACATCGTGGGGAATTATATTAAAGGGGTCGCAGCACTATAAAGGTTAAGAACCACTGTATTAACGTCTCCTTACAATAGAGTAGAATTAGTTCAACTGGGCGTGCTTCCTATCTGGACTACCTCGCAGGGGCCGTCAGCAATTCATCCAAAAGACTCGGTAATCCCTTTGGCTTGTAGTACCTTCCTTGCATTCCAAAGCCACCCTGGACTCCAGATTGTCCATTTGCATCTGCAGCCTCTTCAGCGTGAGATCGCTTTCCCGAGACTTCCGCTTGTAGGCGATCAGGACGGCCACGATGAAGATGATGAGCAGGCCGCCGGCCACCGCGATGCTGACAATGGCAGGCAGGCTAAGCGGGCTGTCGGAGGAGATGTTGACCATGCCCGGGGAGAATTCCATCCCTCCAACACGAGCCTGTGGAGAGAGCGAGTGTTGTGTCTGCAACCCCCCTGAGCCGGGCCTCCTGCCAGAAACTGACTTGGAAAGTGAGGGGGAAGGGCCATCAGGACTTACCTCAAGAGCACTGGCTTCCCTGGCTCAGCTCCAGGAGACAGAGGCAGGCCAGGTGGAAGAGATAATGAGGCCTCCATCCCCTGACTCTTTCCCCCCCCAGGCCACACCTCCAGACCCGGCTGATGGCAATCAGGCCTGGCTGGACCCTAGGTTTCATAGGCAGGAGAGGCGGAAACAACAGAAGCAAGGGTTGGGCAGGCCTAGGAAGTGCTGAGTCATGGGGCCACACCCCACAGGATATAAAGGCAGTGAGCACTGCTGTGTCTCTTCGCAGCCGGCAAATCAACTGATTAACTAAGAGCTGAAGTGACTCACTAGTGTCGAGGGAGATATCAGAGAACTTGGCAGACGTTCGCTATTCTGCTGCCAGAGCTGATAGTGCTGCCTAATTAAGACATCACTCGGACGGAGGTGAAGGAGGACAGAACAGCGAGGGACGAAGTCAGAGGTGGCATTCAGTGGTTCAGCCCGGTTTGGGCGAACTGGTAGTAGCGATCTACAGTTGGGCTTGACCCCGCCCTCCCGCCCCGGCGCTATGCTATTCCATTTATCCACGTTTTCAAGCTGTGCGCATGCATGCCAGCCGTGCATGGAGAAAAGCGCATGCGCAGAAGGCCGAACGCATGCGGGGTGGGGGTGCGTATGAGCATAGTGCGTGCTCACATTTTCAGTGCTGGGTGAACCAGTAGGTAAATTATGTGAATCCCACCTCTGGACTAAGTCAACCTTGGGCCCTTTAAAAGGTGTGGGACTTCAACTCCCAGAATTCCTTAGCCAGCAAATCACTCGATCTCATGGTCCATGCTGGCTGGGGGATTCTGGGAGTTGAAGTCCCACAGCTCTTAAAGGAGCCAAGATTGATGAGAAAGACTGCAGTAATCTAACTTTCTAAGTTCAAGACCCATTTCTAGTATTCACTTCTCCTGGTGAAAGATGAAGTCACCAGACCTCATGGTCTTCTCCTTGTGAAAGATGAAATCACACACACACAGACACACACACAAACCTGGACGAAAATGTGCTTTTCTCTTTTGCTCTTTTCAATTCACATTTTTTTGTTAAGTTTTGTTTGGTCTCTGCTAATTTTTTTCGTTGGGACTTTGCATTTTAATTTTCTGAATAAAATAAAAATTGAGAATGACGAAGACACTAGTCCTCATGGTCCATGCTGGCTGGGGAATCCTGGGAGTTGAAGTCCACACCTCTTAAAGGCATCAAAGTTGAGAAACACTGCACTAATCTCACTTGCTGAGCTCAAGTCCCACCTCTACATTCTTTTCTCCTTGTGAAAAGACAAAATCACTAGTCCTCAAGGTCCATGCTGGCTGGGGAACCCTGGGAGTTGACGTCTACACCTCTTAAAGGAACCGAGTTTGAGAAACACCACAGTAATCTTAACTTGCTAAGCTCAAGACCTACTTCTCGCATTCTCTACTTCTTTTGAAAGACAAAGTCACTAGATCTCATGGTTCAAGGGGTGATGGAAAGAACACAGGAACCTCCCAGTTGAAATTTGAGGAGCTAAAATATTAAGGCTATTAAAGCTGATATATTAGCCACACAGGAATGAATGAAGAATAATAAATTATGGGGGGGGAAAAGAGGATTTGTTGATTTGTTCTCTTTGCATGAGAACATCGGTCTCCAAGTTTCAAAGCACAATTGACTTTTTATTTCTTTTCCAGATAAGAACATCGCTTTTGCCCCATGACACGCCGGCGGTATTCCTTACCGTGACTTTATGCCGTCCTGTAAGATTTGGGGATTCGCACAACAGCTGGACATCGGAGACCGTAACTACGCAGGGTTTCTCCCCGATCAGCACGGTGTAATTCAGCTTAGCGTTTCCTCCCGCCACTGGCGGGGTTAAGTTCTTCCCCTAGGCCAAGAGAAACCACACGGGCACATGCAGTGGTGAAATCCAACTTTCGTTACTACAGGTTCTGTGGGCGTGGCTTGGTGGGCGTGGTGTGGCTTGGTGGGCGTGGCCTGGTGGGCGTGGGAGGGAAAGGATACTGCAAAATCCCCATTTCCACCCCACTCCAGGGGGAAGGATATTGCAAAATCCCCATTCCCACCTCACTCCTGGGGGAAGAATATTGCAAAATCTCCATTCCCACCTCACTCCTGGGGGAAGGATATTGCAAAGTCTCCATTCCTACCCCACTCCTGGGGGAAGGATATTGCAAAATCTCCATTCCCACCCCACTCCAGGGGAAAGGATATTGCAAAAGCTCAAGGACCACCTGTATTGCGTCACCCATACCTTCAAGATCAGAGGGGTTCCAGGTTTCAGTTCCAAAATTCCGGGGGGACTGAAGGCTTCAAAGACGGGGTTTGGGTAATAGGTGAAGTTGGTCTTGTTGAGGATCAGCAAGGAGAAGACATTGTCCAGGACAAAGCCGAATTCATCCGGCCGTTCGGCCACATCAGTCTGGTTACTAGGCTCCACTGTCAATGCTGGCGCCTGGCAGACCATTTCCGTCTCATTCTGAACTTCGCAGACCTGAAACGGAGAGCAAGGAAGAAGGTTGAGGAGCTGTCCCGTTCTTCCTGTCATCCAACGTTAGAAACGAGGGACGCATTTAATAATAATAATAATAATAATAATAATAATAATAATAATAATACTCAAACTGCATTATTATTATTATTATTATTATTATTATTATTATTATTATTATTATTATTATTATTATTATTATTATTTTTATACCGCCCTTCTCCCGAAGGACTCAGGGAGGTTCACAGCCAAGTAAAAACCAACAATAAATAAATACGATACAGATAAAACCAATGATTAAAAAACTTATTCAATTTGGCCCCAGTTAAAAATACATAAAACCATAAAACCCCATTAAAATTGAAAAAATAAATATTAAAAATTCTAAAAAATTCTATGCCAGTCCTGCGCAGAAGAATAGATACGTCTTCAGCTCACAGCGGAAGGTCCAAAGGTCAGGAAGTTTTCGAAGTCCTGGGGGAAGTTCGTTCCAGAGGATAGAAGCCCCCACAGAGAAGGCCCTTCCCCTGGGGGCCGCCAGCCGGCATTGTTTGGTTGATGGCACCCTGAGGAGTCCCTCCCTATGAGAGCGCACGGGTCGGTGGGAGGCAAACGGTAGCAGTAGGCGGTCCCGTAAATAACCCGGTCCTAAGCCATGGAGCGCTTTAAAGGTGGTAACCAACACCTTGAAGTGCACCCGGAAGACCACAGGCAGCCAGTGCAGCTTGCGCAGCCGTGTCTACCACAGGCACTGCAAAGAGGAGGGAATCTATTCCCAGATCGGCACAAATATTCAGAAGGAAGCTTTGGGCTGTAAGGACACAGGGACACCCTGAGGACACAGATAAACTCCCCAAGTGGCCTCAATGACCCTCTTAAAAAGGATGTCAATGACCAGTTGTCTGCAAGGAGCATCAATCCTTCCGTTCCCCAGCATCCAGTCAGAGCTGAAGAAGCTTCTTGGATGAGAAGCGAAACATCTTCAAAAGACTGAGTATCTCTACAGACTTTGGGCTGTAAGTGAAGACCTGGTCTTCCTTGGAGTAAATCACAATTCAAACAACACAGAGACAGTGTCAAAGATCACCTACAATGGAACATCTAGGAATATCCATAACTCTCTGAGATTCTCAGGCCTGGTGACATGACCAGGTCTTAACAGGATAGCAAGGTTGCAAAAGGACTTTGGAGGTCTTCTAGTCCAGGGGTCTCCAACCTTGTCAACTTGAAGACTTGTGGAATTCAACTCCCAGAATTCTGGGAATTGGTGTCCACAAGTCATCAAGTTGCCAAGGTTGGAGACCCCTGTTCTAGTCCACCCCGTCCTCTGTTCAAGAGGGAAATTCTATAATATTCTGGATGAATGGCTGTTCTTGAAGACCTCCAGCATTGGAGCACTCACAACTTCTGGAGGCAAGCCATTCTCACCATTAGGGGAATTCTCTTTAGTTCTAGATTGGATCTTCCCTTGATACATTTCCATACGTCTTGAGGGACTTCCGGGAGGATAACAGAGATAACATTGATCTCATTTGAGCGGGTGGTGGTGGGGGACAATCAACCTCCTACGTTTCCCATGTTCGGCCTTCGACTATCCTATTTTGCAGCTCAATCAACTCACATTGATGTGTTCTTTCCCACCGTACTTGGCCCGGATCTGAGGGTTCTGGATGAGATCCAGGTTGGTGCCCCAAACTGTAACAGGTGTATTTCCACTGATGGATAAATAAGAGGAAGAAGAAGAAGAAGAAGAAAGACAAAATTAGCAGGGACCTTGCAACTCACCTCCATAGATGTTTCTCAAGGTGAAGCTAGCAATGTCAAATTCAGAGGGCGAATCAATCTGTGTCTTTCCGTGAGACAAAATAAAAAAATGAAATTCTGAACAGGCACCGAAAATCTGTCTATTCTAAGCCTCGTCCATTGGTTTCCACAAGTAGAGTTAATTCAATAACTTCCAAACACTAACAATACTGTTGATTCATTCCTTCGTTCATAGATTCATGCATAGATTCATCATCATTCAGTCATTCCTTTATAGATTGATTGACATGACTGATTCATACAGAGTTATTGATTATTCATTCATAGATTCATGCATAGATTCATTCAGTCATTGATTCATTGACTGATTCGCTGATTGGCTTGATTGATTCACTCATAGATTCATTGACTGATTGTTCATTCAGTCATTCATAGATTCATGCATAGATTCATTCAGTCATTGATTCATTGACTGATTCACTGATTGGCTTGATTGATTCACTCATAGATTCATTGACTGATTGTTCATTCAGTCATTCATAGATTTATGCATAGATTCATTCAGTCATTCATTCATAGATTCATTGACTGCTTGACTGACGACCGATTCATTCAAAGATTCATTGATTCAGTCAGCCATTCATTCATAGATTAGTTGATTGATTAGTTAGTTGACTTCATTCATTCATTCATTCATTGATTATTCACATAGATTCATTGATTGATTGGTCATTGACTTCACTGACTGACTGACTGACTCATTCATTCATTCATTCATTCATTCTGGAGAACCGATAGCGGAAATTTTGAGTAGTTCGGAGAACCCGTAATAAAAATTCTGACCAGCCCCGCCCAATCTGTTCTCTGCCTCCCAAATCCCAGCTGATCAGGAGGAAATGGGGATTTTGCAGTATTCTTCCCCTGGATTGGGGAGGGAATGGAGATTTTACAGGATCCTTCCCCTGGAGTGGAGTAGGAATGGAGATTTTACAGTATCCTTCCCTTGCCATGCCCACCAAGCCACGCCCACCAAGCCATGCCACGCCCACCAAGCCACGCCCACAGAACCAGTAGTAGAATAAATTGAAAGCCACCACTGCTGTGTTTGTACCTACTTACAGTCTCTTATCTCTACCACGCTGGGAAGACCAGCATGGATCTTGTATATTTACCTTATGTGTTATTAGATATAAAAAGAAGTTTTGAATCCTACTGAATTGTCTGCTTGTGTGCGCTTCAACAAACTCTAGACAGAATTGAAACAGGGGGGCTCAGATATAGAATGAGGTTGGGTGTGGTTACAGCCCAATTGGCTAAGAAAGCAGGTGGGTGAAAACATTTAGTATTTGAGTCTTCCAGCTATGAATGTTTGTTTAGAGCAGGGGTCTGCAAACTTGGCTCTTTTAAAACTTGTGGACTTCAACTCCCAGAGTTCCTCAGCCCGCAAAGCTGGCTGAGGAACTCTGGGAGTTGAAGTCCACAAGTCTTAAAAGAGCCAAGTTTGCACACCCCTGGTTTAGAGCAACGTTTCTCCACCTCAGCAACTTTAAGATGGGGTGGGACTTCAACTCCCAGAATCCCCCAGCCGGCTATGGAGTCTGGGAGTAGAAGTCCATCCATTCTAAAACTGACAAAGCAGGAAAACGCTCGTTTAGAGGAAAGTTAAAGGTTCTTGAATTTTAATGAGTTGGTTTATTTATTTATTTTTATTTATTTATTTCGTCACAACATTATATATAAACACATATAATGAAAGAAAAACAATAGGACAGGAACGGTAGGCACTTTTGTGCACTTACGCACGCCCCTTACAGACCTCTTAGGAATGGGGTGAGGTCAACAGTAGACAGTTTTTGGTTGAAGATTTTGGGAGTTTGAGAAGAGACTACAGAGTCAGGTAGTGTGTTCCAAGCGTTAACAACTCTGTTACAAAAGTCATATTTTCTGCAATCAAGATTGAAGCGGTTGACATTAAGTTTGAATCTATTGTTTGCTCTTGTATTATTGGTGTTGAAGCTGAAGTCGTCTTTAACAGGAAGGACATTGCAATAGATGATTCAGTGTGTTAAACACAGCTCTTGTCGGAGTTGGTGGAGTTCTAAGTTTTCTAATCCCAGGATTTCAAGTCTGGAGGTTAAATTTCTCGGTAAGGAATGACGCTGCCCAATACAAATAAGTCCTCGAATTACAAGCGTTCCTTCAGCGACCGTTCAAAGTTACAACAGCCCTGAAAAAAAGTGACTGGCGACCGTTTTTCACACTTACAACCGTCGCAGCATGGCACACAATCAAAATTTGGATGCTTGGCAACTGGCATGTATTTACGATGGGTTGCTGTGCCCTGGGGTTGTGTGATCTTGGAAGTTTTTAAGAAGAGGATGGATAACCCTTTGTCTGAAATGGTACAAGGTTTCCTGCCTAAGCAGGGGGTTGGACTAGAAGACCTCCAAGGTCCCTTCCAACTCTGTTATTCTATTCTATCTTTTTCCGGTGAGTAAAATCAATAGGGAAGCCAGATTCACTTAACAACCAGGTTAACTAACATCCCCTGCAGTGGTTCACTTAACGACTGAGGCAAGACAGGTTGTAAAATGGGGCCAAACAAGTAGTGAAATCCCAATTTTTTTTTACTGCCGGTTCTGTGGGTGTAGCTTGGTGGGCGTGGTGTGGCTTCTTGGGTATGGCTTGGTGGGCGTGGCAGGGAAAGGATACCGCAAAATCTCCATTCCCATCAGAGAAGAGATACTGCAAAATCCCCATTCCCTCCCCACTCCTGGGGGAAAGATATTACAAAATCTCCATTCCCACCCCACTCCTGGGGGAAGGATACTGCAAAATCCCCATTCCCACCCCACTCTGGGGCCAGCCAGAGGTGGTATTTGCCAGTTCTCTGAATTACTCAAAATTTCCGCTACCGGTTCTCCGAACTGTTCAAAATTTCCGCTACCGGTTCTCCGAACTGTTCAAAATTTCCGCTACCGGTTCTCCGAACTGTTCAAAATTTCCGCTACCAGTTCTCCAGAACGTGTCAGAACCTGCTAGATTTCACCCTTGGGCCAAACGCACTTAAGACATGTCTCATTTGATGACAGAAATGTCGGGCTCACTGTGGTCGTAACTCGAGGACTACCTGTAAAATCAGGATGTTGCAAAGACAGTTAAAGAAAATGAAATTGGTTAGGGGCCCCGATAAAGAAGAGGCCATGATAGTAAAAGGATGTTCGGGGTTTGCTGAAGTCTGCAAAACTTTTAATTGATGGAAAATAAATGCAGCAAGACTTTTACCAAATTGGAAAATTCAGAGCAATCCTGCCTTTCAAGAGCAATTGCTCTCGGAGAAAAAAAAATACTCTTGTTTTTTTTAAAAACTGGAAAAAAAAACATAAATAGACCACAGACTTGAATTTATTCCGCTATAATCACCACAATCTGTCCTCTTAACAGCTGAAAGCTCCTTTAGATAGATTTTTTTTTTGAAATAAATGTATCCCTCAAATCTGTTAAACTAGGGGGAATGAAGATTTTTTTTTTTAACTCTTGAGATATAATTAGGCGTAGAAAAATGTGTGAATTTCAGTTTTATCTCCGTTTCTCATTTTCTCCTCATCTTACCTTCGCTCAATCCTGTATCATTTTGCACTATTTTTTTAGACACCTCCCAATCTCTCTCAAGTCATCTGCATTTTTATGCACATTTTCCTAATATATGCAGTTTTAAAAGCTGTTTCTACTTACAGAACGCTCCTTGTATGTTTTTTTTTTTAAAACTAATGCATGCCAGGGCTGGAACATATCTCTTCTCGGAATTTCACACCTCAGCTCAAACCCTCTCAAGACGCGTTTTAAAATGTGTACTTTGAAACCAAATTGGATCAAACCTGCCTATAAAAAAACTGGAAGCCCTTTTTAAATGCAAATTAATACAATAATGAGACCGAACAGACCTGGGGAATGAGCACCTGTAAAAATATCATGGGTTGGTGGTGGGGAAAAAGAGACTCTTCTATTCATATGTCCTCTGAGGACAGGGTGAGTTTCTATTCCAAGTTCCTAGAACTGGGCAGATACGTTGAAGTTCCTGTCACAGGCTGGTGTGTGAATCAGAGGTGGGTGTCAGTTTTGGAAGGCAATTTTCTTTCTTGTTTCTTAACTGCCACATATTTTAGCTGGGGAAGTTGGGAGGGGGTTGTTGTTGGAGCGGTAGAAAGTTTGTCATAACAACATTCCGTTTTCAAGGACATCCTGTGTCTAACGGAGACTGCCTGAAGATTGTATTCAATTGAGTGTGAAGAGTTGATTGAACAATGTGATGAACTTGTGGGGGTGGGGCAGGGCTGTGAACTGTCAACTGGGTATGGAAAACCTGGAAGCTTTCAGATTCAAGTTTTCCCAGCTGTGCCAACATGACATCTCTAATAAATTGGAACTTTGAGGAACTTCAAGCCTCAGAGCCTTATTTCGTTGGGGGTGTTCCTTGGAACCCTGACATTGGCATTCAGCCGGTTCTGATCGGTTCGCCCGAACCCACTCCAGCTCTATGCCATCCTGTTTAGGCATGTTTTTGAGGCCAGGCACATGCGCACCCGGTGAACTGGCGGTAACGAAATATGAAACTCACCACTGGTGTGAATCTACTAGCTTGGAATTAAAAGAGTTTGGTGAACTAGTGAAAGCAACAAGGCTAGAAACTGGAAGGTCATGAGTTCTGGTCCTGGATTGAGCCCGAAACCAGTTGGAGTGATTATGCACCAGTCCTTCTCTCTCAACCACTAAGAAAGAAGGGCAGGGCAAACTGTTTCTGAAAATGTTGCCATGAAAATTGTGAAGATTTAACTCTTGGCCAAATGGACAGTATGGAGGAGGAGGAAGAGAAAGAGAAGAAGAGAGAAAAGGAGGTGAAGGAGAAGGAAAAGAAGGAAAAGGAGGTGAAGGAGGAGCTAGAAGTGGAGAAGGAGATGAGGGAGATGGAGGAGAAGGAAGAGGAGGAGAAATAGGAGAAGAAGAAAGGAGGAGAAAGGAGAAGGAGAAAAAGAAGGAGAAGAAAGAGAAGGTGGAAGAAGAGGAGGGAAGGAGGAGAAAGAGTGAAGCAGAAGGAGATGAAAGAGATGGAGAAGGAGAAAGGAGGTGAAGAGAAGAAGAAAGGAAGTGAAAGGAGGAGAAAGGAGAAAGAGAAAGGAGAAGGAGAAGAAGAAGGAGAAGAAGGAGGAGGTGGAGGTGGAAATGGAAGTGGAGGAGGATGGGAAGGAGGAGAAGGAGTGAAGGAGAAGGAGATGAAAGAAATGGAGGAGAAGGAGAAAGGAGGTGAAAGAGAAGAAGAAAGGAGGTGAAAGAGAAGGAGGAGAAGGAAGGAGAAGAGAAAGGAGAAAGAGAGAAGGAGAAGGAGAAGAAGGAGAAGAAGGAGGAGGTGGAGGTGGAAGTGGAGGAGGATGGGAAGGAGGAGAAGGAGTGAAGGAGAAGGAGATGAAAGAAATGGAGGAGAAGGAGAAAGGAGGTGAAAGAGAAGAAGAAAGGAGGTGAAAAGAGAAGGAGAAAGGAGAAAGAGAAAGGAGAAGGAGAAAGAGAAAGAGAAAGAGAAGGAGAAGAAGGTGGAGGTGGAGGAGAAGGAGGAGGAGAAGTGGAAGGAGAAGAAGGAGTGAAGGAGAAGGAGACGAAAGAGATGGAGGAGAAAGAGAAAAGAGGTGAAAGAGAAGGAGGAGTTGGAGATGCAGGTGGAGGTGGAGGAGAAGGAGGTGATTGAAAGAAGATGCTGGCTGAGGAATTCTGAAAGTTGAAGTCCACCCATCTTAAAGTCACCAAAGTTGAGAAACCCTAAGCAAGGAGCCGACTTTGGCTTCTGAGTGGGCTTCCTCTGGGCCACCATTTCCAACAAATGAAACTAATGTCATTGAGGTGAAGAGCTTTCATCTGGAATTCATGATGATCTCAAGGTTGACTCAGCCTTCCGTCCTTCCGAGGTGGGTAAAATGAGGACCCAGATTGTTGGGGGACAATATGCTGACTCTGTCAACCGCTTAGAGAGGGCTGTAAAAGCACTGGGAAGCGGGCTATAAGTCTAAGCGCTATCGCTATCGCTAGGATCTGAAATAAATGGGATAAACACCATTCTCCACAACCTAGTTAGCGTCCTTCACCTCTCCCGCCCTTCTTTTCTTGAAATATTTCTCAACCGCCCCCCACCCCACTCCACCGTGAGACACGTCCCCATTAAGGACCATCCTTCCTCGTGTCCTCGTTACCTGACAATGCTCCACTCGGGTTCGATTCTCAAAATGGTTGGATCCTCCACGTATTTAAACTTCAGCTCCTTGTGCATTTTAGCCTTCTCCAGCTCCTTGCGCAGCACGGCCTTGTCCACCTTCACGGTTACGTCCACCATGTTCTTCTCCAAGACGTTTCCAAAAGCTGTGGTGTTGCAAATAATGTATTCGGCCGTCCTCCTGTCAGGGCAAGGAAAGGCGTTAAACCGGCTTTAGAAATGTCGGAAAGCCTGTGGAGATTCTCAGTCACCCAGGTCAAGGTTGTTCCAAAGGTGCTTTTTTTCAAAAGGCAACTGGACTCTCTTAGTTTTGCCTTGAAGACATTTCGCTTCTCATCCAAGAAGCTTCTTCAGTTCTGACTGAATGGTGGAGAACGGAAGGATTTATATTCGTTACAGTCGTCTGGTCATTAGTACTCTCTTTGAGAGGCATTGAGGTCACTTGGAGGTCAATCTAGGCCCTTTTTTTGAAGACGGCAAAGTCCACATTCTGGACAGAGTGGCAGTGGTGGGATTCAGCCAGTTCGGGCGAACCGGTAGTTAAATTGCTGGCTGGCCCTGCCCCTTCCTGCCCCGCCTCTTCCAGGAGTCCCTACACGCCACATTTTGGCTCCCAGTTAAGTGCAGGGAGGCCTCCTAGGCCCAAAACGGAGGGCAGGGGGGTGGCACTAGCCCCCCGCACCTTGTTTTCTCTCCCAGGAGGCTTCAGGGTGACCACCTAGGCCCAAAGTGGTGGGTGGGGTGCGGTGCATCCCCTCACAGCCTGTTTTTGCTCCTGGGTGTGTGTGCAGGAGGCCGAGTGCTGCCCGTCACAGCCTCTGGCCATGCCCACCGAGCCATGCCCACAGAACCAGTAGTAAAAAAAGTTGAATCCCACCACTGCAGAGAGGCCCAATGGTTTGAAAGAAGGGTCAAAGAGGCCATCTACATTAAGACTGAACAGTCCTCCCACAACAGAGGGAAATGGATAGGACAGTGATGGCTAACCATTTTCCGGACTGAGTGGCCAAAGTGCACGTGTGAATGTGTGCATGAGCACATGCACGCCCGAATCCCCCAAAATGCAATGCGTGTGCAGCCCCCGTGCATATGCCCTGCCCCCTTTGCATGCGTGGCAGAGACCTGAAGACAACTTGGCCAGCGGAAGGCGTGCATATGCACGGTGGAGCTGAACTGGGGCGACAGCTTGTGTCGCCCCAGTGCTGCGTGACACCTCTGGCACATGTGCCATCGATTCGCCATCACGGGGAGAGGACAACTCTTGTCTCCTGTCCTTTCAGCAGCTCCAAGAAACTTCTACACCCATTTGCACTATTCAGATGACCCAGAGGACACAGATCAACCTCCAAGTGGCCTCCACGACTCTCAAGAAGAGAGTCAAGCAACTGCATCCACCGAAGCTCTGCGCAGCCCCACTGTTGTGACTCCGGCCCTCGAACCTGTTCTCATGGAGGAGAGTGACTCGGGAAGTGAGGGAGAAGAGCCAGCAAGGCCTCCCTCGCCAGGACCTTCCTTGCTGGCACCACCCCAAGTTCCAGCTGCAGGCCAGGAGGAGGAGCTGACAAGGCCTCCCTCTCCCGCACCCTCCTCCTCCCTGGCAATGCCTCAAGTCCCAGCTGCTGACGATCAATCCTGGATTGATCCGAGGCAGCGACAAAAAGATAAGCGTGCGCAGCAGAGGAAAAGGTGTGGCAGGCTCAGAGATCGCTGAGTCACTGAGCCACACCCCATAGGGTATAAAAGTGGGTGGAGCTGCCATGTGGCCCTTGTGACGGACAAAAAAACTACCAAGGGTGCACTGCAGCTTGGTTGTTGGAGGGTTAAAGGACTTTTGTCAGTGAGTTTTGGCAACGGATCTTGGATACGAGATAACGGACTCCGAACTTGGCAAGCCTTTGCACGGTCACTGCCAAGTATTTCCTCAATTGAAGAAAATCAGGTCTGTAGCAAATAAAAAGACTGGGAGACACGGGTCTTTGCATTTGCTCTGTGAAGTGGGGTGGGGGACATAACACCCACATTTGATGCAGGTGGAACGCCTGGGGAGAATACAAATCCAGGAGACAACCAGAACGGTCCGCAGTCCGCAAACCACACAGTCTGCAAGATGGCAGGTGTTGCAATGTCACACTGGCCTTCCTGCAGATTTTGACAACCCCCTGTGGCTGCCACACACACACACACACACACACGGCCCCCAGCGAAGGCTTCCTCCCAAATGTCAATAATGTAGTTGACCCAGGGGATACTTTATGGAGCTTCTCCGAACATCTTCCTTGGTTTTTTTTTTCTTTTTTTGCAGGTGACATCAAGGCTTTGCCCACCAACATAGAAATAGCAAAAATCGGACAAGATGACGCCAGAAATTAAGGAAAGGGAAGAGTCGGAATACTACAAAGTGTGGAATAAATTATACGATTGGTTAGAAAAAAGAAATCAAAATAATAAATGGGAATGTTAACCTAATTAAGTTAAAATCAGGAAGTATAAACCATTGAATTGTGTTAACCGGATAAGGACGGATTGGTAAATAGATACCAATGTAAATATAAGCATGTAGAAGAACGACTGAATAAGAACAGAGTATGTATATTTATGCCGATACGGCAAGCTGTAAAATATGTAATGTTATGACCGTTATGTGTTTTTAATGTGTGTTTGTTTTTTTGTTGTACTTTTTTTTATTTTGTTTTTAAAAGTTAAAAGTTTAATAAAAATTATTAAAAAAAAAAAAGAAATAGCAAAAATCAGGAGTCTGCTCGTATTTTCCCTCTCCCCCCCTAACAATTTTTTTTTTAAAAAAAATTGCTTAAGCTTTTGGGAGCTGCAATGGCTTCACTGGAGTCCTCACTTAGTGACCGGTTGCTTAGTCATCATCTTCTTTTAATGACCCCTATAATCCCTTGCGGGGTGGAGTGGGCAACTGAATGGAGCTGAGTGTTTTACTGGCCGGATGCTCTTCCTGTTGCCAGTGCGGAGTTTTGTTCAGCAAAAAAAAAAAATCTCATTGTGCCCAGAGAGAGAAATATCTGCCTCTACCTAGGATCGAACTCACACTCTCCTGATTGTGAGGTGAGAGCTCCGCCTCTAGGCCACCGCACCACTCGAGCAGTTACTTAGTGACCGTCCAAAACTACAATAGACCCCAAAACTACAATATGACCCAGTTCCAGAGTTCTGATGGCTGCACATACCTCCAGGGATACATGATCGTATCTCAGGTGCTTTGCAACTAGCTCCACTTTACGGCCAGTTGCAATGTTTTTTTGCCGGTTTCTAGACTTTTTAACCGGTTATTGGCCAAGAAACGCCCATGGCAATAAATCGATTGGCTTAGGGACCATGTCGTTGGCTTTACAACAGCTGTAGAAAAAGTCGTACCACTGGGCCTGGTTAGGTGAGGGCCTCAGTTTAACAACAACGCCAGAATCGGGGAGAACCGTTTCCAAATAAAGCAGTTTTTGTGCAGCTAGTCCTCAGACTTACGACTGTTATGGAGCCTGAAATTTTCATCGTAAATCATGACGGTTGTAACCCGAGGCATGCAACCGTCATGACTTAGGATGGATATTTGGGGCTCAGTTGCAGTCGTACGTCTTGGCGTAAAATGCGTTATTTGGAAATGGTGCTTCCCGGATTCCTGAATTTTGCTACTTTGGAAAAGTACCGTATTTTTCGGAGTATAAGATGCACTGGAGTGTAAGATGCACCTTAGTTTTTGGGGAGGAAAATAAGAAAAAAGCTGATTGGCAGGTGGATCGGTCTCCCGGAATATGCCCCCCAATCAAGTGTTCCCAGAGGTGAATTTTAGCAACTGGTTCCTTGGTTGTGAGCTCTGTGCCTTTTTTTTCTGCCTCTGAAACTCCGTTTCAGAAAAAAACTTTTTTTTTTGCCTCTGAAAGCCTCTAAACCAGAACTTCAGAAAAAAAGCCTCTGAAGCTCTGTTTGGGGGCTTCTTTTCTGAAGCTCTGTTTGGGGGCTTCTTTTCTGAAGCTCTGTTTGGGGGCTTCTTTTCTGAAGCTCTGTTTGGGGGCTTCTTTTCTGAAGCTCTGTTTGGGGGCTTCTTTTCTGAACCTCTGTTTGGAAGCTTCTTTTCTGAAGCTCTGTTTGGGGGCTTCTTTTCTGAAGCTCTGTTTGGGAGCTGCTTTTCTGAACCTCTGTTTGGAAGCTTCTTTTCTGAAGCTCTGTTTGGGCCTTTTTTTCTGAAGCTCTGTTTGGGGGCTTCTTTTCTGAAGCTCTGTTTGGGGGCTGCTTTTCTGAACCTCTGTTTGGAAGCTTCTTTTCTGAAGCTCTGTTTGGGGGCTTTTTTTCTAAGTTTCTGTTTGGGCCTTTTTTTCTGAAGCTCTGTTTGGGGGCTTTTTTTCTAAGTTCCGTATAAGTCACTTTTCTCAGTGTCATTGTCCACTCAAACAGTCAAATATCAAAGAAACTTACCGGTGGAAAAGGCAAGGATATTCTCCGAACATTACGGAAACGTTGCTTCCTGCATTCAGGTTTTTGCCCGTGATCGTGACTTGGGTACCACCTGATATTGGTCCTTGCTTTGGCTTGAGGTCAGAAAGAGACAGCATCTAAAAAAAAAAAAAAATAGGAAAGGGAAGAAGAAAGTGAAATTGAATGGAATAGCAATACTCTGAAAGGGTGACAGCAGGGCCTGATGAAAATAAAAGACCAGCGGCTGTTCATTCAAGGGACGACCGAGCGGAGTTAGCATCCTTGGAAAGCTTTTTTTAAAAATAACACTGGACTGTGTCTTAGTTACCTGTTAAGAGTTATCTTGAAGTAAGATAGGTACTATCCAGTACTGGGATTCAAATCCTGTCGCTACCGGTTTACTCGTGGGTATGTGTGCGCTTCCACACGCACATGACACTTCTGCGCATGTGCAGAGACTTCTGGGCAAATGGGTGGAGCTTCCTGACACCACCACTGGTTCACCTGACCCAGGGCAAACCGGTGGCAACCCACCCACTGGTACTATCAGAGTTTGTTGCAGCACACACAATCAGACACAACTAAATAATTCTGCAGGATTCATCTACATAAGAAACTTCCATACTGCAGAATTCAGCATACAATATAGAATAGAATAGAATAGAATAGAATAGAATTGAATTGAATTGAATTGAATTGAATTGAATTTTTATTGGCCAAGTGTGATTGGACACACAAGGAATTTGTCTTGGTGCATATGCTCTTAGAGTACATAAAAGAAAAAGTTACGTTCATCAAGAATTCTAAGGTACAATACTTAATGATAGTCATAGGGTACAAATAAGCAATCATATATATAGAATAGAATAGAATAGAATAGAATAGAATAGAATAGAATAGAATAGAATTTTTATTGGCCAAGTGTGATTGGACACACAAGGAATTTGTCTTGGTGCATATGCTTTTAGTGTAAATAAAAGAAAAGATACCTTCATCAAGGTACAGCACTTACAAGACTTAATGATATCAGGAACATGGAAGCAATATTCATAGAAGCGAGTCATTACAGAGGTAGAGAGATACTGAGGCTAATATATTGTACAGAGGCACCAAATTTACAGAGGCCAGACCAACTCTTATATACATGTCAGCAAGTCTAAGCCACGCCCAGGTTCCAAACCGTCTCTTATGGCCCCATACAAACAAATACTATGTTTCAGTTTCCAAACAGTCCCCATTGGCTAAAATCGATAAAATCGATATACGATAAAAGCGTTCAGCTTCGGGATGGTCTAGATCAAAATTGGGTGGATCCAGGTGAGATGTCAGAGAGTTGTCTTGTTGAGACTGTTTGGGATGAGTTTGACCCTGTGGCTCCCGAGGACATGGACAGGTTACTGGGGAGGTTGAATGCCACCACATGTTTACTGGACCGTGCCCCATAGTGACTGTGGATGCCGGCACCCCGGTACAGTCAGCTGCAGCCGCGGCTGACTGTTGGAGACGAGTTGGAGACGAGTCATTGGCCCCAATGGAGAGGGTGCGCAACTTGGGTGTTCTCCTGGATGGACGGTTGTCTTTTGAAGACCATTTGACGGCCGTCTCCAGGAGAGCTTTTTACCAGGTTTGCCTGGTTCGCCAGTTGCGCCCCTTTCTAGATCGGGATGCCCTATGCGCGGTCACTCATGCTCTCGTGACATCTTGTCTGGATTACTGCAATGCTCTCTACATGGGGCTCCCCCTGAAGAGCACTCGGAGGCTCCAGTTGGTCCAGAATGCGGCTGCGCAGGTGATAGAGGGAGCCCCTCGTGGCTCCCATGTGACACCTCTCCTGCGCAGACTGCACTGGCTACCTGTGGCCTTTCGGGTGCGCTTCAAGGTTTTGGTAACTATCTTCAAAGCGCTCCATGGCATAGGGCCGGGCTACTTACGGGACCGTCTGCTGCCACCGATTGCCTCCCACCGACCCATGCACTCTCACAGGGAAGGACTCCTTAGGGTGCTGTCAATCAGGCAGTGCCGACTGGTGACACCCAGGGGGAGGGCCTTTTTTGTGGGGGCTCTCACCCTCTGGAACGAACTTCCCCCAGGTCTTCGTCAACTTCCTGACCTTCGAACCTTTCACCGCGAGCTTAAGACACATCTATTTATTTGCGCAGGACTGGACTAGAATTTTAAATTTTAAATTTGGTTTTAATGGGGTTTTATTATTTTTATTGCAATTTTTAATATTTGGCCTTATTTAATAAGTTTTTTAAATTGGTGTTTTATTTTGTATTTATATGTATGTTTTTATTAAGCTGTGAACCGCCCTGAGTCCCTCGGGAGATAGGGCGGTATAAAAATGTGATTAAATAAATAAATAAATAATAAATAAATAATTTGGCTGACCTGTTGCCTATTCCAGTCTACTCTGACAGGTACTTACTTCAAAAATTCATGATAAAACTCATACTAAGAAATAAGTTAGTCATCCATGCCTTCCCGGAATTCACCCAATAACACCAAACCAAATCCTATAGTTTTGCAGTTAATCAATATGCAAGACAGGGTGATTTTTAATTTTAAGGGTCTCTTTTCTTGCCAAGTACTTGAAGGCGTTAGCAGCTGCTGAACCCAGCCTAATTAGATAATTTCCAGTTCAGCAGATTGTTTAGATCCAGAAAATGGTCAGTAGCAGGTTGCTCCTAGTTAATGTAAATGAGCATTGCATTTAAAAGGGGAGGGAGGGAGGGAAGGAAGGAATGAGGCAAGGAAGCAAGAAAAGGAAAGAAGAGAAAGAGAAAGGAAGAGAAAGAGAAAGGAAGGAAGGAAGGAAGGAAGGAAGGAAGGAAGGAAGAAAAGGAAAGAAAGGAAAAATGGAAGGGAGGGAGGAAGGAAGGAAAGAAAGTAGAAGAGAAAGAGAAAGGAAGGAAAAAGGAAGGAAGGGCTAAATTTTGCTTTATTATTGAAACAATCTACTTGTTTGTTAATGGATGGATGGATTGATGGATGGATATCTTGATTTTTATCTCTCTCTCTGTCTCTCTCTCTCACACACACACACACACTCACACACACACACACACACACACACAGAGACTGAGAGAGGGAGGAAGGGGAAGAGAGGGAGGGAGAGAGAGAGGGAGGGAGGAAGGAGGGAGGGGGAGAGCAGGAGGGGAGGAGGAGGAGAGAGAGGGAGGGAGGAGGAGAGGAGGCGGGAGGTAGGGGAGAAAGGAGGAGAGAGAGGGGAGAGAGAGGGAGGAGGAGAGAGAGAGGGAGGGAGAGAGGAGGAAGGGAGAGAGAAGGAGGGCAGAGAGAGGAGGGGAGAGAAAGGGAGAGAGGAGGGAGGGAGAGTGAGAGTGGGAGGAGGGAGATAGGGAGGAGAGGAGAGAGAGGAGAGAGAGGAGGAGGAGGGGGAGACAGAGAGGAGAGGGGAGAGGGAGGAGAGAGGGAGGGAGGAAGGAGGAGGGGAGAGAGAGGGAGGGAGGAGGAGGAGAGAGAGGGAGGAGGAGGAGGCGGGAGGTAGGGGGAGAAAGGGAGGGAGAGAGAGAGAGGAGAGGAGGAGAGAGAGGTGGGAGGAGAGAGGGAGGAAGGGAGAGAGGAGAGGGCAGAGAGAGGAGGGGAGAGAGGGGAGAGAGGGAGGAGGGGAGAGAGTGAGAGTGGGAGGGAGGGAGATAGGGAGGGAGAGGGGAGAGAGAGAGAGGGAGGGAGGGAGGAGGGAGACAGAGAGGGAGGGAGGGAGAGAGAGATTATCCTAAATCCAGGCCCAAAGCCACCTTCTGTTTCCGCTGCCTGAAAACACCCCGAACCGCGGAGCAACCTGTCATTCTATATAAATAAGGATCGATCCCACCCACCCCCTCCCTCTCTCGCACTCTGCCTTTCAGCCCATCATCAAGATAACGTGTCCCCCCCCTCCCCCGTCTTATTTAAGAGGCAGACCCATCCCTGTGATCCTGAAGAACAGCCAGACATTCATCCTTTTTTTCTTTTCTCTCCTGGAGAAATCTGTAGTTGCCATTTCTTCTTTCATTTGCATTTTAATAGAAAAACTTTTCAGCTGGGTCCCACGCGAAAAGCCGCCACCTGCATTTAAATGAGAGGTTCTCTCCCTGTCCTTCCCCAGTTTCTCCCCCGCTTCTCTTCAACTACTTTGGCAGAAAAGGTTGACGTTTTGATGAAGGAGCAGCTGGATGCCCTCTCGATCCCCCTAAACCAGTGATGGCTATCCTTTTTGCCATCGGGTGCCAGAAAGGGGGGGTGCAGCAGAGAGGGGTTGCGCGTGCCAACACCTATAATTCTATGCGTCTCACCCCTGTGCATGCACACGTGACCCCCCCCACATTCCCCTCATTTCTGGCATGCAATGGCCTTGTAGGCCCGTTTTTCTCTCTCACCTGACTCCAGAGCCTTTCTAGGAGTCTGGGGAGGGCAAAAACGGCCTTCCCCCACCCTGGAGGTCCTCCGGAGGCCGAAAATGGCCCATTTGCCAACTTCCATGGGACTGGAAGGCCCGGTTTTTTGCTGTCCCCAGCCTCCAGGGCCTCTCTAGGAGTTTGGGGAGAGCAAAAACACCCTTTCCCCCTCCCCCCCAGAGGTCCTCCAGATGCCAGAAACGGCCCGTTTGCCAACTGCCGGTGGGACTCTATGCTGAGCTCACATGCCCACTGATATGGCTACGCGTGCCACCTGTGGCATACGTGCCATAGGATTGCCATAATGGCCCTAAACCAAGATTTTTCTCCACTTGGGTGACTTTTAAGATGTGTAGATTTCAACTCTCAGAATTCCCCAGCCAATTTTACTTCAAGGAACTTTTTTTTCCTCTCCTGTTAGCTGAACCCAAAACCCAGTTAGCTCATTTCCAGCTCAACAGGTTGCACGGACCCACAAAATGAGTTAATTCAGTTAATTCTGATCCTGTGACCTTGGAAATGCGGTGGCCGTAAGTACAAAAAAACACAGTCATATGGAGCACTGCTGTAATTACAAATGGTCACTCCATGTACGGGTTATAAGTCGAGGACTATCTATACCCTGAATTGGGGGGGGGGGGGGAAACCTGAAACCAACTGGAAAAAACAACAACAACCATACAATATTATTCCGTTTTTAATGTTGCCACAACCACAACATCTCAGCTCTTCACAAAACCGCACAAGGCTGCAGCAAAATCTAGCAAGTGACTATCCTAGAATAAATATTTGATATTCCTTTTAGTTTTCCTCTCTTCCTCCCTCCCTGTTTTTTCCTGCCTCCTGTTTTTTTTTTTTAGATCCCCAGCTCCAAACCTCGCTTTATTTCTTACTCTTTGTATAAGTTTACTCGCAGCTTTCATTGGCAGGTGAACAACTGCTATCCGTAAAGTAAAATAAATACTAGTCCTTTCCAGTCCCGAGAGAGCCTAGGAATTTCCGCAGGTGTTACAATCATAACACACAGAAATTTATTATCATCTCATTACAGGTGTGTGGTATGTGGCTGTGGTCTATTAATGATTCACAGCTGCCTTAACAGATTCTAGATCGCACAACTCACAAGGCTGTGGGTGCAGGGCCATGTGGTATCCGCTGTACAGGTAGTCCTCGATTTATGACCGCAACTGAGCCACAAATTCCTGTCGCTAAGCGAGACATTTGTCAAGGGAGCTTTGCCCCATTTGGCCACCTTACTTGCCGCGGCTGTTAAGCGAATCACTGCTGTTGTTGTGTGAAACTGGCTTCCACCGTTGACGTTGGTCGCAAAAGGGGATCGCGGGACTCCTCGACTTACAACCGTTTGTTTTGCGACCGTTCAAAGTTACAGCAGCACTGAAAAATGTGACTTATGGCCGGTTTTCACAGTTACGACCGTTTCAACATCCCCCAGGGTCACATGATCCAAATCTGGATGCTTGGTGACTGACTCATGTTTGTGAGGGTTGCAGGGTCCTGGGGTCATTTGATCCATTCTTGCGACCTTCTGACGAGCAAAGTCAATGGGGGAGCCAGGTTCACTTAACAACTGTGTGACTAACTTAACTACTGCAGTGATTCACTTAACAATGGTCGTAAAATGGAGCAAAACTCACTTAACAATGGTCTTAACACTTATCAATGGAAGGAACGTCTCAGCTGTCGCCCCAGGATTCAGGACCATACAGGTTTCCCTAGTCACACACTGTCCTCTGCTGAAGTTGAGGAGAGCTCAGTGTATTTCTGAAATTTCCCGCCAATTTTGTGGGCAGGAGGGGCGCGATGGCTCAGTGGTTAAAGACCCTGAGCTTGTCAACTAGAAAGCTGACACCCCAGGTTCGAGACCCGAGCGCTGTGCGATGAGGGGGAGCTCCGTTCCTTGCTCCAGCTTCTTCCCACCTAGCTGTTCGAAAGCATGCAAATGTGAGTAGATCAATAGGTACCACTTTGGTGAGAAGGAAACAGCATTCGGCATATAATCGTACTGACCACATGGCCATGGAAGCATGGATGGGATTCTACCGGTTCAGTATCTCTGATGATCAGCTGGGAGTGAACCAGCTTGCCCCAATGATCAGATGGGCCTGCCCGCCTGCCCACCGACACTGTTTTCCTACCTTTATCTTCTCAGCTGATTCACGCAGTAGAGTGGATTGTCACGCGAATCAACTGTGTTACTCCTCTGAAGAAACCAGGAAGTGATTTTTTTTTCAAACTGTGCACACGCGTGCGTGCACAAATCGTGTGATCACCGAACCAGCTGAAGACATGCTCCTTCAGCTAGGAAACAGAGATGAGCAGTGCCCCAACCAGACATGGGAAATCTTTACCTCTATCATTTGAGAAATCACCTGGAGGACATCTCCAAACCTTTCCAGGGGAAACGAGAAACCTGTTCTGTCCCCCCGCCTCACATAGGAAGACACACGAGCAAACGACGTCTACCAGTAATTTATTTTTACAAGCCGACCTGAATCCCTTTAGCAGATAAAAGTGCTGGCAGCTACTTTCCGAATGCCTGCCAAGATTCTTATCACCTCTAGAAACAGGAGTCAGCGTATCTGTAGTCTGTTGCTGGAGCAACCAAGAGTTCAAAGAGTAGTCAGAAGTCATTCACAAAATCCAAGCCTTAATTCCGAAAAATATCCCATCCGAAACTCACGTTATGCAGTTTTTGTCCGTCACAGAGCGTGCAGAGCAACCCCACCCACTTTTATCCCCTGTGGGGCATGGCTCAGTGACTCAGCAATCTCTTGCCTCTCCACACCTCTTCCATTGCTGCACACGCCTCTCCCTCCGATGCTGCCTGGGATCAATCCAAGATTGATTTTCATCACTCCCTATTAGTGGGTGCTCCGACATGCCTTCCTCCTGGCCTTCAGCTGGAACCTGAGGCATTGCCAGAAAGGAGGGTCCTGGAGAGGGAGGCCTAGTCAGCTCCTCCCCATCACTTTCAGAGTCATCTTCCTCCATGAGGACACGCTCGGGAGCTGGAGTCACAACAAAACCCTCCCTGGTCTCCTAAGGGCAGGATATCACCTTCTGCCATCACTTTGTGAACCATTCCTCCAAATGTCTTCTTTTGCGAGTATAAACATGAAACATCTTAGAGGTGACTGTGTGAAATGCCAGAATATTCATATATGCCCCGAGGCCAACCTCATTAGGAAGCGAGTGTAAAAATATCTTACTTCGCTCCTGAGAGATTTCCAACTCAAGAGGAATTTCCAAGGGGAGGCCTTTCCCTCAAACAGAATGAGAACTGGTACAAAAAATAAATCCATTTTTTTCTTTCGGACACTCGTCTTTAAGCCAAGGATTCACCATACTTCTAGTCCTCACAATTTAGTGACCGTTCGGTTACAATGGCACTGAAAAAGGTGGCTTATGATCGTTTTTCACACGAAAATTCGTCTGAATTTTCAAAATTCACGAAAATTCGTCTGAATTTTCAAAATTCACGAAAATTCGTGTGAAGTTTCAAAATTCATGAAAATTCGTGTGAATTTTCAAAATTCACAAAAATTCAAAATCTGGCCGCTGGCAGATGGTTCATATTTATGACAGTCGCAGTATCAATTGACATTTCACTACCCAACTAGGTAACATCATCAGTGTTAGAAGAGAGGTGGGGTTTGCAGAATGGAGGAAGAGGAGGAGATGGGTGATTCTCTTGCAGATGTTTCATCACCCAGCTAGATAAGATCATCAGTGTTAAAAGGGAGTGGAAAAAGAATGCCCTGTTAAATTTGGTATTTTCAACGGGCAGTCCTCAACTTTTGACCAAAATGGAGGCCTAAATTTCTGTTACTAAAGGAAGACAGTAGTTCAATGAATTTTGCCCCCTTTTACAAACTTAGTAATTTATGATGGTCGTGGTGTCCCCAGGGTCATGCGATCCCCTTTCTAACAAGCAAAAGCCATGGGGAAGATGGAGTCACTCAACAACCATGTGACTTACTTAACAATTGCAGTGATTCGCTTAACAAACGTGGCAAGAAAGGTCGTAAAAATGGGTTACAAGTTCACTTAACCAATGTTTCACTTAGCAATGGAACTTTCGGGCTCAATTGTGTCTGTTAAGTCGAGGACTAGCTGTAGCTACAGAAGCTTACTTGCTTATTTGTTTGTTTGTTTGTTTGTTTGCCCATCTGGCTACAAATGATGACCACAACCTCACATCATCATGGCGCAAACCTCTTTTTGCAGAAGGAGCATGCCATCACACACACACCCACACACATGTGCAGAAGAGGCAGGGTTGTGTTGCAATTTGCACACAAGTAACAGATTCGGAAAGGAGGCCAAGTCAAAATTTACCGCAAAATTTACCTCTTCAGTTTTTAATTGCAAATATTTTGGATTTGATTTCTACAATCTGCCTGAGAGATCATGAAAGTCACCCTTGTGTACTGCTCTTTAAAGCAGCTGCGTCTTTTCCTGGATTCCAGGCAATCTCAATTGAAACTCAATCAGAATAGAGCTGGAAGGGACCTTGGAGGTCTTCTAGTCCAACCCGGCTACTCAAGCAGGACACCCTATACAGGGAATTCTCGACTTATGACCATGACTGAGCCCCAAATTGATGTTGTTAAGTGAGTTTTGCCCCATTTTACGACTTTTCTTGTCATAGTTGTCACAGTTATTAAGTTAGTAACACAATTGTTAAGTGAATCTGGCTTCCCCATTGACTTTGCTGGGCAGAAGGTCACAAAAGTGATGTAAGGTTTCCTGCCTGGGCAGGGGGTTGGACTAGATGACCTCCAAGGTCCCTTCCATTTCTGTTGCTGTTGTTGTTGTTGTTATTATTATTATTATTATGGATCGCACGACTCTGGGACACTGCGACCATCATAAATATGAACCAGCTGCCAAGCACCCAAATGTACATCACGTGACCATGGGGATGCTGCAACAGTTGTAAGTGTGGAACGTGCTTGTGTCACTTTTTTCTCAATGCTGTTGTAACTCAGAATGTTCACTAAATGAACTGTTCTAAGTCGAGGACTACCTGTACCATTTCAGACAAATGGCTGTCCAGTCTCTTCTTAAAATCCTCCAGGAATGGAGCACCCACAATTTCTGAAGGCAAGCTGAACCGGGCTATTTTAAAAGCACAGGGGTACTTTAAAAGGACAGGGCTACTTTAAAAGGACACAGCTACTTGAAAAGCACAGGGCTACTTTAAAAGGACATGGTTATTTAAAAGCACAGGGCTACTTCAAAAGGATAGGACTACTTTAAAAGGACAGGGCTACTTTAAAAGGACAGGGCTATTTAAAAGGACAGGGCTATTTTAAAAGGACAGGGTTACTTTAAAAGCATAGGGCTACTTTCAAAGCACAGGGCTACTTTCAAAGGACAGAGCTACTTTAAAAGGACAGGGCTACTTTAAAAGTACAGGGCTACTTTAAAAGCATAGGGATACTTTAAAAGTACAGGGCTACTTTAAAAGGATAGGGCTACTTTAAAAGCACAGGGCTACTTTAAAAGGACAGTGCTACTTTTAAAGGACATGGCTATTTAAAAGCACAGGGCTATTTTAAAAGGACAGGGTTACTTTAAAAGCATAGGGATACTTTACATGTACAGGACTACTTTAAAAGGATAGGGCTACTTTAAAAGCACAGGGCTACTTTAAAAGGACAGTGCTACTTTTAAAGGACATGACTATTTACAAGCACAGGGCTATTTTAAAAGGACAGGGCTACTTTAAAAGCACAGGGCTACTTTAAAAGCACAGGGCTACTTTAAAAGGACAGGGCTACTTTAAAAGCACAGGGCTACTTTAAAAGGACAGGGCTACTTTAAAAGCACATGGCTACTTTAAAAGGACAGGGCTACTTTAAAAGGACATGGCTACTTTAAAAGCACATGGCTACTTTAAAAGGACAGGGCTACTTTAAAAGGCTACCTGGCAGATCTGAAGCACAGACTTACCGTGAAGTAATAGAACTGGGAGGATTTCGCCATGAATTCTGGCCTGCATTCAGCCACGCAAATGTCCACGTATCCAGCATGCTGGCTGAGTTTCGCTTCACCCATCTCACAGACAATTCTAGAAAGAAAGCAGAGATGTTCAAAGTCTGAGCTTTTCCTTTGGTGAACTACTTCTCAGTTTCCAAAGAGAGATTCATGGCATTACCAGCTGGATTGATGGCAAGGAAAAATGTTTGTAAAATTGTGGAGGGCAGAAATGCACGTGGGCTACTTGGCGCTCTCTGAGCTCGGTTGCTTTCCTACAGACATTTCATGACCCTACTAGGTAACATCATCAGTGTTAGAAGAGAGAGGGGTTGCAAAATGGAGGAGGAAGAGGAGGAGATGAGTGATTCTCTTCCAGACGTTTCATCACCCATCTAGGTAACATCATCAGTGTTAGAAGGGGAGTAGACAATGAATGCCCTGCTAAATTTGGTGCTTTCAAACCATAGGTAGTCCTCAACTTATGACCAGAATGGAGGCTTACATTTCTGCTACTAAGGAAGACAGTTAAATGAATTTTGTCCCTTTTTTACAAACTTAGTAATTTATGATGGTTGTGGTGTCCCAGGATCACGTGATCCCCTTTTGAGACCCTCTGACAAGCAAAATTGATGGGGAAGCCAGATTCACTTAACAACCGTGTTACTAACTTGACCACTGCAGTGATTCACTTAACGACTGTGGCAAGAAAGGTCGTAAAATGGGGCAAATTTCACTTAACAACTGTCTCAGCATCGGAAATTTTGGGTTCAATTCTGGTCGTAAATCAAGCAGTACCTATATTATTTTCCTACAATCTAATTGGTAAAAGTCAGACTAATTTAGAAGCCTTTTTTCCAAGCTCGCCACCAGCTGATTTTATTGGATGAAGTGCAATTTCCCCCCAAAGCTTAGGTCCCCCAGCCAGAGTTCAGATATTGGGACTGCGGGCCCATAATTTCGAAACCCTGCAAGGATGTTGCATGTGCAAGGGACAGGATTTCCAGTCCAGTTCATCTGGAGTCAACCTGGTCCCTACCGCCCACTAGTGGGCGTTCCAGCTTTCATGGTGAGCGGTAGGGGTTTTGTTCGATACTGAAGCACTTTCCTTTTTTAAAATTTAATTGACTTTAAAAAAAAAATTCATAGCATTATTTAAAAACATTTTCATTAGGTTTTCATAAAATTCCCCGTGACAATTTAAATTTCTGAAAATATACTATTTGTATCGCCCGCGCATAAGTTTAGTTCACGTTACGTAAGTGAAACTAAATGGCGCTATAGTGCGACCGCAAACAAAAGAGCCTCGTCCCAGAATAGCTCGCGCATCTCCCCCCCACACCACCCAGCTGTAACAGACAAGCAGAGCTGGTAACCGGCACCGCCCCCAAACCCAATCCATGATGCGCGAGAGGCATGTGCAGACGACAATACACGACGCATTTCTGTGGCAGCATTGGGTGGTTAGAAAATTTTACTACTAACAGAGATACCAAAGTGGGCGGTAGGTATAAAAAGATTGACTACCGCTTATCTGGAGGGCACCAGGTTGGTGAAGCTCGTTTTGCTTTCAACTAATTTCAGAGCTCGGTGGCCTGAGATGGACCCAAAAAATGATGGATGGAGAACCAAGATCTCCAGTTCAAGCAAAAGATGAAGCTGGGTGGAGATGATTCTGGCCTTCGCCCAGAGCAGAACGTGGGATGGGTTGCTATGTGTTTAGAACTCCGGGGAGCTTTGCCCTTAAAGGTTGATTACTATTTGATGCCACATAAACTCAAGATTGCCTCCTGAATCATCTTGGCACTGACTGGGAATTGCAGGATATTATTATTATTATTATCATATACATTAAACATGAAACTCTGTCAACTGAACATTTAAAAATGTGTCACAAATATGATTGACTGGTGCTAACGGTTGATACGGGTTGCTGCCAGCGTCCTAGGTATCAACCAAGTATCTTCTTAAAATATACAATGTTCCAAGTAGCGCAGTTTTTTGCAGTTCCGCTGGTGTTATTGCAGGAAGCTGCAATTTCTTGATGTTTTTTGTAAAATTCTTGGACATGGTACCAAGTGCCCCGATGACCATGGGTATCATTGTGACTTGTTTCATCCATAATCGTGTAGTTTCGATATTTTGTGATTTTTTTCCAGTTCTTTTTCTTCGACTCCGGCATCTCCTGGTACAGCGATATCAATAAATTGTACGCTTCGGCCCTTGAAAACCATGAAAGCTGGCGTGCTGTGTTCCAAATGACGATCCGTCTGTATTCGAAAGTCCCACAAGATCTTCACCTTCTCATTTTCTATAACTTTTTCCACTTTATGTTCCCATGATTTTTTGGATACAGGCAACTTGTATTTTTTACATAATGACCAGTGGATTCATTTAGCAACTCGGTCGTGTCTAGCTTTGTAATCAGTTTGTGCGATTTTGCTGCACTCACATGTAAGTGTGAAACAGTTTCAACTTTGTCATTGCAAAGTCAGCAATTTGGATTGTCAGTGGTTTTTTGTATCTTTGTTTTCTACTACTACTTCTACTACTACTACTACTTCTTCTTCTTCTTCTTCTTCTTCTTCTTCTTCTTCTTCTTCTTCTTCTTCTTCTTCTTCTTCTTCTTCTTCTTCTTCTTCTTCTTCCTCCCCTCTTACTCCTCCTCTTGCTCCCTCCTCTTCTCCTCCTCCCACTTCCACTTCTTCCTCTCCTTCTCTTCTTCCCCTTCCCCTCTTTTTCCTTTTTTAAAAAATAACGAAAGATTCTCTAGACCTTGCAAACTGTTTTGCATTATTTGTACAAAAAAAAATCTAATTGTAGTCTCTTATTGTTAACCCAGATTACAAAAATAGGGATGCCTACTGCTTAGACTTGTTTGCGGTCAGAGTATCTTACAGGCCTAATTACAATTTTTTAAAAAATAAGTTAATGCATTTGCATGACTCTGCAGTGATCCTAACTAATTTTGAGAAAGTGGGGACAGATACAAGTTAGAAAATGGTTATTGGTGATTTAAATGTTAGTAAGTAAGTTGTTGTTTGGTTGTTTGGTTGTTTGGTTGTTTGGTTGGTTGGATGGGTGGGTGGGTGGGTGGGTGGGTGGATGCAGGGGTGGGCTGCTGAGAGTTTGCAGGGGTTCTGGAGAACCTCTAGCTAAGATTCTGGGCAGTTCAGAGAACCCCCAAATCCCACTCCTGGATGGCCTCACCCATCCCCCCCAGCCTCACCCATCCCTCCCAGGAGTCCTCTGATGGCCTATTTTGGGGGAGACTGACTAGGCCACGCCCACCCAGAAACCGGGCAGAGAACCCCTTGCTAAAAATTCTGAAGCCCACCCCTGGATGGATGGATGTGTGTGTTGGGTGGGTGAATTGTTCAATGGATGGGTGGATGGGTGTGTGTGTGTGTGTGTGTGTTGGGTGGATGGTTGTAGGATGGATGGATGGATGGATAGATGGATGGATGGATGTGTGTGTGTGTTGGTTGGATGGGTGGGTGGATGGGTGGGTGGATGGATGGTTGTAGGATGGATGGATGTGTGTGTTGGGTGGGTGAATTGTTCAATGGATGGGTGGATGGGTGTGTGTGTGTGTGTGTGTGTTGGGTGGATGGTTGTAGGATGGATGGATGGATGGATAGATGGATGGATGGATGTGTGTGTGTGTTGGTTGGATGGGTGGGTGGATGGATGGTTGTAGGATGGATGGATGAGTGTGTGTTGGGTGGGTGAATTGTTCAATGGATGGGTGGATGTGTGTGTGTGTGTGTGTGTGTTGGGTGGATGGTTGTAGGATGGATGGATGTGTGTGTGTGTGTGTGTGTTGGGTGGGTGAATTGTTGAATGGATGGATAGATGGATGGATGTGTGTGTGTGTTGGTTGGTTGGGTGGTTGGGTGGATGGATGAATGGTTGTAGGATGGATGGATGAGTGTGTGTTGGGTGGGTGAATTGTTGGATGGATGGATAGATGGATGGATGGATGGATGGATGGATGGATGGATGGATGGATGGGTGCGTGTTGGGTGGGTGAATTGTTCAATGGATGGGTGGATGGGTGTGTGTGTGTGTGTGTGTGTGTTGGGTGGATGGTTGTAGGATGGATGGATGGATGGAAGGATGGATGGATGGATGAGTGTGTGTTGGGTGGGTGAATTGTTGGATGGATGGATGGATAGATGGATAGATGGATGTGTGTGTGTTGGGTGAGTAGGTGGGTGGGTGAATTGTTGGATGGATGATGGGTGGGTGGATGGGTTGTAGGATGGAAGGATGGAAGGAAGGATGGATGGATGGTGGAGGGAAGCAGTAGAAAATTCTAGAACTATTGATTAAATTGGGAAGCCAGCCAAACCACCAAAACACCATGGCCATGGAAGCCATGTTTGATACAGTTTCCAGGAAAACAACCTGGACTCTTCTGCAAAGTCCCCTCCCTCCCCAAATCAAGGTCCCCTTGTGGGGATTCCCTCTTTGGCTTGCAAGTCCAGATTCCTTTGCAACCCCACCCTGGCCTTAAGGTTTTTTTGAGACGTTTTTGCCCTGCAGACCTCACTTACTGCTCTGCTGGGATGTATCCATCCATCAAGGGAACACACTCCACGCCAGCAACTTTGACATGGGTTGCGATGTCCCAGAATTCCAGACCGAGATTTTCTCCTCGGATGGTCACCCTGGTCCCTCCTTCGCGAGGTCCTCTCACTGGACTTATCTAAGAAAACAGAGTTCTAGTTAGGAAAAGTTAAAAAGATGGAAAGGAAATCAAAACCACTTCTTGCTTAATGCCTTTCACTCAGGGGTGAAATCTAGCAGGTTCTGACAGGTTCTGGCGAACCGGTAGCAGAAATTTTGAGTAGTTCGGAAAACTGGCAAATACCAACTCTGGCTAGCCCCAGAGTGATTGGAGATTTTGCAATATCCTTCCCCTGGAGTGGGAAGGGAAGGGAGATTTTGCAGTATCCTTCCCTTGGAGTGGGGAGGGAATGGAGATTTTGCAATATCCTTCCTCTGGAGTGGGAAGGGAATGGAGATTTTGCAATATCCTTCCTCTGGAGTGGGAAGGGAAGGGAGATTTTGCAGTATCCTTCCCTTGGAGTGGGGAGGGAAGGGATATTTTGCAATATCCTCCCTCTGGAGTGGGGAGGGAATGGAGATTTTGCAATATCGTTCCTCTGGAGTGGGAAGGGAATGGAGATTTTGCAATATCTTTCCTCTGGAGTGGGAAGGGAATGAAGATTTTGCAATATGCTTCCTCTTGAGTGGGAAGGGAAGGGAGATTTTGCAGTATCCTTCCCTTGGAGTGGGGAGGGAAGGGAGATTTTGCAATATCCTTCCTCTGGAGTGGGGAGGGAAGGGAGATTTTGCAATATCGTTCCTCTGGAGTGGGAAGGGAAGGGAGATTTTGCAGTATCCTTCTCCTGCCACACCCACCAAGCCACACCACGCCCACCAAGCCACGCCCACAGAACCGGTAGTAAAAAAAAATTGGATTTCACAACTGTTCTCACTGCGTGCCTTATCCAAGTCACCCCCCAGTTCTTCTTTTTTTGTAGTTTTTTTATTTTTTATACACAAAAAACATACAAAACATCTTTTCTGAACAAAATATCTGTCAGGTATATGTTAACCTCCAATTTAGTTCTTTTCCACCACTTCTTCCATGCGTTCATCAATATATTTTCTCTCCTTTTTCTTTCCCTATTTGCAATCCTCTTATATAACTAACCTTACTCTTCACCCCCAATTTTAATCTTTTATCAAATTATCCCTCTTTTCCCCCCCTTTTTTCCCCACTGCCATTTATATAACATAATAACAGAGTTGGAAGGGACCTTGGAGGTCTTCTAGTCCAACCCCCTGCTGAGGCAGGAAACCCTACACCATTTCAGACAAATGGCTATCCAACATTTTCTTAAAAAATTCCAGTGTTGAAGCATTCACAACTTCTGCAGGCAAGTTGTTCCACTGATTAATTGTTCTCACTGTCAGGAAATTTCTCCTTAGTTCTAAGTTGCTTCTCTCCTTGATTAGTTTCCACCCATTGCTTCTTGTTCTACCCTCAGGTGCTTTGGAGAACAGCCCGACTCCCTCTTCTTCTGGGGCAACCCCTGAGATATTGGAAGACTGCTATCATGTCTCCCCTAGTCCTTCTTTTCATTAAACTAGACATACCCAGTTCCTGCAACCGTTCTTCATATGTTTTAGCCTCCAGTCCCCTAGTCATATTCGTTGCTCTTCTCTGCACTCTTTCTAGAGTCTCAACATCTTTTTTACATCGTGGCGACCAAAACTGAATGCAATATTAAACCCTTTTATTCCCCTTTAATGTATATTCTTTTACATTTGATTAACATCTTATCTTTGATATGTTGATTAACATCAACATCAATCATGTCTTTACATTTCAATGACAAATTATAAATTGTTGGCCATAATCCAAAAAGAAATAGAAAAAAAAAGACAAGCAAAGACTCAGTTTAAAATTTTTACATAGTAGTTTCTACAATATCATTAAAACTAGAAATCCACAATAACCTTCAAACAACTTTTCTCATATTAGAATCCACTCTCATTATTTACATGTTTCCAATCTCATTAATATTTCAACCAGTACTTTATTTCAATTCTTTTTTTTTATTTTCCTCTCTTTTTCTTTCTTCCTCTGAAAGTTCTTTACTCTCTTTGCTTGTCCTGTATTTCCACCCATTCTCCTTTTCCTCCCTTCCTCTATATTTATCTTTTCTCTATTAATTCCTAAGTAATTTTTTGACTCTATTTTTTTCCTTGCCTTCTTTCTCTCCTTGTCTCTTCCTCCCTTCCTTGTTTTTCCCCCCCCCTTCTTATTTGCAATGCTTCCCCCTTTAGTCTCCTCATTCCCCTTTTACAAATTTCGTTTTTCCCACCGGTTCTGACCCCGTCCACGTGGAGCTGAATAGAGACTAATTTGCATGCCTACCAGTTCGATCATTTTAACCAGCTTTTCCCAGTTAGTGGGACCCAGCCCTGAGAGCAATTTAGTGACAAGGGGTCTGGAAGTGGCTTGCAATCTTGCAGCCACGATAGAAAAAGCATTTTTGAGGCAAACATAATGGCAGGCATTTGTTCTTGGCTTATGAGGATAGCCTTGGAGGATATTCCATCGGCCCAAATTTTTAGGTCGAGGTATCCAATGGCACACTTCTTAAATTTGAAGCTCAGTGGGGAGGCATTTGTCGAATCAAGCTCTGCGTGGCTCAGTAAAGCTCCCTTCCTTCCTGTCATAATTTCGCAAAGCTGTCAAAACAGTCATATTTCACCAGGAATGTTATTTATTTCCTGGTTGTTGGTTTTTAAATCTATTTATCGGGCACGAAGAAAGAAGAGAAGTAGAAGCAGGAGGAGGACTGTGAGGTCCTTGGTGCTCCCTGAGGTTAGTTGTTTTCCTGCAGACATTTCATGACCCAAGTAGGTAACATCATCAGTGCTAAAAGGGAGAGGGGTTTGCAGAGAAGAGGAGGAGGAGGAGGAGGAGGAGGAGGAGGAGGAGAAGGGACAAGGAGAAGGAGAAGAAGAAAAAGAAAGAAGGAGAAGGAGGGGAGGAAGAAGGAAGGAGAGGAAGGTGAAGGAAGAAGTAGAGGGAGAAGGAAGAAGGAAGAAGAAAGAGGGAAGGAGTGGAAGGTGAAGGAGAGGGAGAGGGAAGAAAGGAGAGGGAGAGGAGGAGGAGGAGGAAGAAAGGGAAAGAGAAAGAAAAAAAGAGGAGGAGGAGGAGGAAGGAGAAAGATGGAAGGCAAGGAATGAAGGAGAGGGAAGTAAGAGGAGGGAGAGGAGAGAGAGAAAGAGAAAGAGAAGGAAGAGGAAGAGGAGAAAGCGAAGGAGAACGAAGGAAGGAGAGGAAGGGGAAGGAGAGGAGAAGGGGAAAGGGGAAAGAGAAGGAAAAAGAAGAGAAGGAGAAGGAGAAGGAGGAGAGGAGGAAGGAAGGAGAAAGATGGAAGGCGAGGAAGGAGAAGGAGAGAGAAGAAAGGGGAGGAAGAGGAAAAGAAGGAAAAAAGAGGAGGAGGAGGTGACGTATTCTGAGCATTGAACAAGAGTTGAAAGAGTTAAAAAGAACCTGAAAGGAAAATATAAAATCATGAAGCAGAAGGATCATGCTGGGTCAGGCTCAAAGGCATGACTCATGGCATACGGTAGCCTCATTTGAACCCAGGCTGACTGTCTTGCGTAGGGAGTGCAGAAGTTCTGGCATTTTTCCTTCTTATTCTTTGTGTACAAGGGGTGGGGGGGTGATCCAGTCGAGAGGCCTTCAAGTGTCTCGGCCCCCATTTTATGAATGCCCTCCACCCAGGGGGGTGCCCAGTGTGTGTGTGTGTGTGTGTGTGTAAAAACTCAAAATGGCAGACACCCAACTCTAGCTAGTCCTCAGCTTACGACCATAATTGGGACCCAGGATTTTGGTTGCTAAGCAAGTCAGTTGCTAAGCGAGGTGGGCCTGACTTGGTGACCTTTTCTGCTGTTATGTGAATCACTGCAATTAAGTGGAGAACGAGGTAGTTGAGCAGATCCAGCCTCCCGCCTCCACTTGACTTTGATTGCCGGAAGCCAGCGGGGGAGGTCATAAATCGGGATCACATGATCTTGGGATACTGCAACCGTCATAAACTACTGCTGGCTCCCAACGGCCTGAATTTTTTTATATCATGTCGACCGAAACTGGATGCAATATTCCAAGTGTGGTCTTACCACGGTATTATTATGTAACCTCCTTATTTATTTATTTTTTGACCCTCTTGAACATACCTTTGGGTGGAGGGTCTATTGGGCCATATATTGTCTTGTTTTGGATCCATGACACCTTTGTCTGTTGTGACCCAGGCCCGAATAGGTAGTAATAAACTTAGTCCATGGAAAAACAAACTTTATTTGCACAGCTGGGAATTACTTCATTCCCAGCGTCGTTCAACTCAAAGTAAAACAAATTGCCTCCCAACACAAATTCCTCAGTTATCTCACAAACCTTAGTCCAATTAGGCAAGCAGCCAAAGGCCCTTCCTGGCAAACATCCAGAAGCCACAAAAACAAAGACGTCGACAAAGCAGACGCAGAAATAGAAATAGAAGACGCAGCTACAATATTGTTTTCCAGCAAAGCTGAAACACCAGTGCTGGTCTGTTTTAATCCTTATGGGAGGAGCCAATCATCTCTTGGCCTTACTCCTGAGTCGTCCTCTCTGCTTGAGCTGCTCTTGCCTTCTGGCAGCTCTTCTCATGCGTGCATTAGGAACAGGATCCTCCTGTTCCTCTGCCTCACTACTGTCAGCCTCTGGGGGCTCTGGAATCCGCACCTCACTCCCCAATGGCCCTGGTCCCACCTCAGCCTCATCGCTGTCCAACTCCGTTGCCAGCTCTCTAGGCTGCTGATGGACCACAACACTCCCAAGGTACAGATGTGTGGTTGTAACTTGGATTGGTCGCTAAACAAATGGTTGTAAGTCGAAGACAACCTGTGCTAGAGGATGAACATAGAAAACCTGGACTGTTTGGTCAGTAGGCCTGTGAAAATATCTACACGTTGTTCCACTGCCGAAGAAGACTGGAGGCCACATGGCTGGAACCAAGTCCCAGATTTATTAACTATGAACAACCGCAGAGAGCATATATTGAACAATAAGGAAATGTACAGGCCCCGAGAACGACTAATTGACCACATTTTTTCCAACGGTTGAGCGGTAACATCTGGCTTGAAGCTCTCAGTCATACTTATGTCCCCACCAAGCTATCCATTCCCTTGTGTGAGCAATGTTTCGTGTAGCAAAGGGAAGGGGGAGGGAGCAGCACGCTAAACAAAAATGCAGGACATGAGAACAGACTACAGTAGAGTAGTGTAGTGTAGTGTAGAGTAGAGTAGAGTAGAAAATAGAGAGGAGAGGAGGTAGAGGAGAGGAGAGGAGAGGAGAGGAGAGGAGAGGAGGGAGAGGAGAGGAGAGGAGAGGAGAGGAGAGGAGAAGAGAAGAGAAGGGAAGGGAAGGGAAGGGAAGGGAAGAGAAGAGAAGAGAAGAGAAGAGAAGAGAAGAGAAGAGAAGAGATGAGAGAGAAGAGAGGAGAGAAGAGGAGAGGAGGAGGAGAGGAGGAGGAGAGAGAGAGAGGAGAGAGAGAGAGAGGAGGAGGAGAGAGAGAGAGAGAGAGGAGGAGGAGAGAGAGAAGAGAGAGGAGAGGAGAGGAGAGGAGAGGAGAGGAGAAGAGAAGAGAAGAGAAGAGAAGAGAAGAGAAGAGAGACGAGTGAATATAGAGAATGGAATGGAATGGAATGGAATGCAAACTCCACTCCCTTCTAGCACTGATGATGTTACCTATTTGGGTAATGAAATATTTGCAAAAAAATATTCAAGCTCAGAGAGCACCAAGGGCCGCATCATTCAACCATGAGCTACAATCTTAAGAATAAGCATACGAATAGAATGGAATGGAATGGAGAATGGAGAATGGAGGAGAGGAGAGGAGAGGAGAGGAGAGGAGAGGAGAGGAGAGGAGAGGGGAGGGGAGAGGAGAGGAGAAGAGAAGAGAAGAGAAGAGAAGAGAAGAGGAGGAGCGGAGAGAAGGAGAGGAGAGGAGAGGAGAAGAGAGGAGAGAAGAGAAGAGAAGACACTGATGATGTTACCTCATTTGGTAATGAAACATCAGTGAAAAAACAACCAATCCCACAATTCAACCTTGGTGTGATGGGACCCCGCCCCCCACCCAAGGAATTTCTCTCCAGTGCATAAGTTCTCAGTGTACCTAACAAGCAACAAAGCGATAAAAAGGGAAAGGAATTTATGGTTCAACAGGATTGGGAGTCAGATTTGGAGGGGAAGAGCCGATTTTGAAATCCTCTCTACTACCAGCTTCCTCAGTGCAGGTAGTCCTCAATTTACAACGGTTCATTTAGTGACCGTTCAGAGTTACGATGGCATTGGAAAAAAAAAAGATTTATGATTTGGACACGTAGGACTGTTGCTGTATCCACATGGTCAAGCGCTCAAAATTTAGACACACGCCGACTAACTCATATTTATGACGGTTGCAATGTCCCGGGGTCACGCGATCCCCTTTTGTGACCTTCCGACAAGCAAAGTCAGTGGGGAAGCCGGATTCGCTTAAGGACCGTGTTACTAACTTAACAAGTGTGGTGGTTCACTTAACTATGGGGGGCAAGAAAGGTCGTAAAATGGGCCAAAATCGCTTAACAACTGCCTTGTCTAGCAATTTGGGGCTCAACTACGGTCGTAAGTCGAGGAATACCTGCAGGTACCAGCACACTGCATGGATGTCCTAATTCAGTGATGACGGATGTTTCTTGGCGCCGAGTTTCCAACCCGGAACGTGCGTGCATGTGCGCGTCGGAGCGCCGGAAACCCAAAGATCAGTGTATATGACTGCTTTTGGGGCATTTAGGGGCCTCTGTGGCTCAGACTGCTAATTCAGTCTGTTATTAACAGCAGCTGCCTGCAATTACTGCAGGTTCAAGTCCCACCAGGCCCGAGGTTGACTCAGCCTTCCATCCCTTATAAGGTAGGTAAAATGAGGACCCAGGTTGTTGGGGGCAATAAAAGTTGACTTTGTATATAAATATACAAATAGGATGAAGACTATTGCTTAACATAGTGTAAGCCGCCCTGAGTCTTCGGAGAAGGGCGGGATATAAATGCAAATAAAAAAAAAATTGGGGGGGGGCTTTTTTCAGGCTGTTTTGGGGCTGTTTTCAGGCCAAAAGTGGCCTGAAAAATAGCCTGATAAAGGCCCAAAAACGGCCCAGGAAATGACCTGCTTTTGGGGCAGTTTTGGGACCATTTTCAGGCCATTTTCGGGTGCTCTGGCGCCCACGAAGACCAACTGGCTGGCACACCGGAAACCAAAAGAGTGTTGTGACCCAGGCCCAAGTAGGTAGTATTAGACAAAATCCATTCAAAAACAAACAGACTTTATTAGAACAGCTGACTCATTAACTCATTCTCAGCGTCGTCCAAACTAAATCAAAACAAATCCTTCCTAACACAATTCTCCAGTCTTATCCTTGGCAAACTGCCAAAGGCTTTTCTTGGCAAAAGTTTAGAAGATGCCGATATGAAACAAATACAAGACGAAGCTATCAATGTTGTTTTCTGGCAAAGAGCCCAAACATCGTTGCTGGTCTTTTAAGCCTTATGGGAGGGGCCAATCAACTCTTGGCCTTACTCCCGAGTCGTCCTCTTTGCTTGAGCTGCTCTTGCCTCCTGGCAGCTCTTCTCATGCGTGCACTAGGAACAGGCTCCTCCTGTTCCTCTGCCTCACTACTGTCAGCCTCTGGAGGCTCTGGAGTCCACGCATCATGCCCAGATGGCCCTGGCCCCATCTCTGCCTCCGACGCAGAGCCCTCATCTGGGCCATCCCCAGACTCCAGGACTGGCCCATGTTCTTCCTCAGCCTCATCACCCTCTGACTCCGCTGCCAGCTTCGCAGGCTGCTGGTGGACCACAACAAAGAGCAGCTGGCGATGGCACGCATGCCCACAGAGAGGGCTCTCCGTTTGCCCTCACGGTCCTAACTGGTACTGTTGGCTTGCAAGGTAACCCTTCGGTTAGAGATCTCAGCTTGCACAGAAGAAATTGTTTGGCCCAAAAGCAGATTTGGGTTGGGTACCTGACACACTTGCCACAAACAGAGTGGTGGGGTCCTCCTTACTGTTGAATGAAATTCGGTACGGGGCACAAGTCTAACCAAGTTGGGTCACTGAGGCTGTGAAAAAGGTTTCCTTTTGAATTGTTTTGAGCGCAACCCTTTCTCCTTTTGAGTCTAACGTTCGGGCACAAAACCTGTTTGGAGCATGATTCTTCACAAGCCATCTTGTCTCGAATGCAAAGTTACTGCCTCAGGTGTGAAATGGGCTTTCTAAGCATTCGACAAGCTTCAGAGGCCAATGCTCAAAAATGTTTGAAACTGTCAGCCCCCTCCCCCCCCAAAAAAACAACCTCAAGAAAGACACGTTGTGATTCTTCTAAGCAGATTTCTCTATTGTTCCTCAGCCATAGACAGAATCTTGCCAGACTAAAGCATGCTCACACCACCATAAAGCATAATCTGGCAACTATTGAGGAGGAGCTGTCTTCACCCTCTTTCTCACACACAAACTATCTAAACTGAGTTGTCTCTTGTTCCTCTGGAATGTAGCCCCTCCATCTTGGGAGTCTGGACTATAAGGAAAAGGGAAGGAGGGAGGGAGGGAGGGAGGGAGGGAAGGAGGGAGGGAGAGAGGAAGGAAAAAAGAAAAAATGGAAGGAAGGAGAAAGAGAGATAGGGAGGGAGGGAGGGAGAGAGGGAGAAGTGGAGGGCAAGGCAAGGGAGGGGAGGGGAGGGGAGGGGAAGGGAAGGGAAGGGAAGGGAAGGGAAGGGAAGGGAAGGGAAGGGAAGGAGGATCGGGCTTTCAAAACCAAGAAAGACACTGCCAAACTAAAGCATGCTAATGCCACCATAAAACATAATCTGGGAACAGTTCAGTAGGAGCTGTCTTCACCCTCTTTCTCTCACACAAACTATCTAAGCTATGTTGTCTCTTGTTCCTCTGGAATGCAGCAACTCCCTCCTAGAAATCTGGACTACATTGGAAATGAGGGAAGTAAATGAGGGAGAGGAGGAAGGAAGGAAGGAAGGAAGGAAGGAAGGAAGGAAGGAAGGAAGGAAGGAAGGAAGGAGGGAGGGAGGGAGGGAAGTGGTTCAGAAAATTGGACTCCAGATCAGAAAACCGACAATGAGGAAACATTGTCCTGGCAATGCCTCTCTCTCTCTCTCTCTCTCTCTCTCTCTCTCTCTCTCTCTCTCTGCCATGCTAAATAGCCAGCTTCCGGTGAAGCCCATCAAGAAGGCTGAGGCTGCCTCCTTGCGAGTAGTCTGGCTGACCTTCTCTTCTGCCTTTTCTCTGCCTTACGTGTTCTTGGATCAGGTGCAGAAGGCAGTTCCTCCTCCTCCTCCTCCTCCTCCTCCTCCTCCTCCTCCTCCTCCTCCTCCTCCTCCTCCCTGACCATCTGCAACTGCATGCTTTCCCTAGCTGGACCCTTCCAGAGCAATCAATTAACTCAGCTCCTAATGTGCCAAGAACCGATTTATCCTCTCCTCCCTGCTACCCCAACTCCAAGCTGACATCTAGAGAAGTATCTGGGAAATCGTTCGGGGGAGTCATCATAGATAAATAGGTACCACTTGGGTGGGAAAGCATCTTTGGCATATAGCCATATTGGCCACATGACCATGGAAATTGTCTTCGGACAACGCTGGGTCCCTCGGCCAAGGAACAGAGATGAGCACCAGGCCGTAGAGTCCGACATGACTGACAGGGAAACCTTAACCTTTTTAGGGTTGAGTAGAAGGGAAACATTATCGACTGGATGAAGTGAGATGCTTTTATGTGCAGCTATGCCCCTCCTCTGCTCAGGGGATCAAAGTCAGTCCCTATTAGATTTGTATGTGTCTTAAGCACAGGAGAAAGCAATTAGGTTTGGAAGGCTTGAAGGTAAAAGGAAACCGGGCTGCCAAAGAACACGGTGTTGTGCCTCGTTCGCCCCCCTCTCCGTAGCCGGGCCCCTCTCATCTCCTGCCAGACACTGATAGTACAGAAGAATGTCCTGGCATGCCTCCAGCCCCCAGTCCTGGCACCATGCCCGGACAGTCCGAGCAAGACGAATGGCCTGACATGCCTCCAGCCCCCAGTCCTGGCACCATGCCCGGACAAACAGAGCAACTAAACCCCTCCCCCACAGCATGTGAGCCTGAGGATTTTGAAGCCAATCACGAGCTGGTATTACCAACAGCTGGAGGCTGGAGAGATCCACACTTCCGGAGAATGGAGAGGCGACGTCAGCAAAAGGAAGGGAGGGGCAGGCCTGGATAAGTGCTGAGTCATGGAGCCACACCCCATGGCCTATATAAAGGATCTGCTTTCTGGCATTCTCTGAGTCAGGCAAAGTCTAATCTGGATTGCTGAAGTCACACCTTGGATTCCTGCCTGCCCTGAGGACTCTGACAGGACTTTGGCAGAGCTGCAGAGGTTTTGTGGCCACGCTTGATACAGACTTCCCAGACCCGGCCGTCAGAGGAGGAGTGGGACACGACACACGGTGACTGGAGACCATCAAAGATGACACCAGCCAGAGCATAGAACAGCTCAAAGAAGCAGGGCAAGATCAGAAGACGTGGAGAGATCTGGCCGAGAGAATCGCCAAGACTTGGACACAACTGAATGGGTTGACAATATATCATCATCATCATCATTATCACCACCACTGTGTCTCATCATCATTAGCAAGCCCATAATCCCTTGCCGGGTGAAGTCTGGGCTAGCAGAGTGTTTTACTGGCCAGAAGCCCTTCCTGTCGCCAGTGTGGAGTTTTTTTTCAGCAGAGGAATTCTCATTGTGCCCAGAGAGAGAGAAATATCTGCCTCTACCTAGGATCGAACTCACAGCCTCCTGATTGTGAGGCAAGAGCTTCACCTCTAGGCCACCGCACCACTCCAGTTTCCTGGTCAACAATGGGATTCCGAGGTGCGCATGCGTGCCAGCAAGCTGGTTGTCAGGTTTCCGGCAATCTGGCATGTGCATGCACACATGCGCGGGCGTGGGCACCTTCCAGGTTGGGCACTCTGTGACCTACCAGGTCTACTCTACTCTACTCTACTCTACTCTACTCTACTCTACTCTGTTGTGAGCCAGGCCCAAGTAGGTAATAATAAACTTAGTCCGTGGAAAAACAAACTATTCGAACAGCTGGGAATTACTTCATTCCCAGCGTCGTTCAACTCAAAGTAAAACAAATGCCTCCCAACACAAATTCCTCAGTTATCTCACAAACCTTAGTCCAATTAGGCAAACTGCCAAAGGCCCTTCCTGGCAAACGTCCAGAAGCCACAAAAACAAAGACGTACACGAAGCAGAAGACGGAGCAGAAGACGAAGCTACCAACGTTGTTTTCCAGCAAAGCCCAAACGCCATTGCTGGTCTGTTTTAAGCCTTATGGGAGGGGCCAATCATCACTTGGCCCTACTCCCAAGTTGTCCTTTTTGCTTGAGCTGCTCTTGCCTTCTGGCAGCTCTTCTCATGCATGCATTAGGAACAGGCTCCTCCTGTTCCTCTGCCTCACTACTATCAGTCTCTGGAGGCTCTGGAGTCCGCACCTCACTCCCCGATGGCCCTGGCCCCACCTCTGTCTCATCACTGTCCGACTCTGTTGCCAGCTCCGTAGGCTGCTAATGGACACAATATACTCTACTCTGGTTGCAGTGTTCCAGCCAGCTTCTGACAAGCAAAGTCAATGGGGGAAACCAGATTCACTTAACAACCGTGTGATTCACTTAACAACTGCAGTGATTCACATAACAACCCCCCCCAAAAAAGGTTGCAAAGTTGGGAGCAGCTTACTTAACAACCGCCTTGCTTAGCCACAGAAATTCAGGTACCCTGACTGTGGTCATATTTCGAATATGACTGTGGTCATATTTCGAGGACTACCTATGAATCGGATAGAATCACTTCCAAAAACTACAATGGAATTGTGGCTTTCCGTAGTTTTGAAACATTTCTGCTGATGCAGCCTAAAATTACTTCTCTCTTTCTCTCTCTCTCTCTCTCTCTCTCTCTCTCTCTCTCTCTCTCTGTCTCTCTCTCTTTTTTAGCAATCTCATCGTATTTCTGGTTCATATTTAGTCTGCGATGAGCTACAATAACAGAAACCCTTTCCGATATATTCTAATCAAGGCAGATATTCCCTCGCAGCCACATTTAGCTGACCTTGGCAGATCTCAACAAAAGCTAAGCAAGGATCAGACTCTGGGGAAGAGACCACCGGTTCTAAATTAGACTCGGAAGTTGGAAAAATAAATAAATAAAATAAACCCACACTCCAAAACTATTCTTGGAAAAGGCAGTGACAAGGTTTATTCTTGTCACCAAATCTCTCTGGATGTGTCCCCCCCCAAAGTCCGCGGAACCTTCTGAAAGTGCATTTTTTTAAAAAAATGTAGATAAGTACAGGTAGTTCTCGCCTTATGACTGTTTGTTTAGTGACGGTTCAAAGACACAACGGCACTGAAAAAGGAGACTTACGAGCGGTTTTTCTTATTATTGAATGAATTTACCCTGCCGCCTGTTCACACATGGAGACTCAAGGCGGCTTACAAGAATAAAAAAACCTCATTTAAAACAATAAAACTAATTAAAAAAAGAATCGAATAATAACAAATTAATATAGAATCAAATCAATTAAAATTAAAATAAAATAAATTTTCATAGTTGTGTGACAGTTTTACCACAAATAAAACCCAACAACAGTTAGTCCTCGACTTACAACAGTACATTTAGTGGCCTTCGAAGTTACAATCGCAATGAAAATAGTGACTTGCTACCATCATAGCATTCCCCAGCAATCATGTGGATTAGTCTCTTGTGGCTTAACAGGCTAATGCAGCCTGTTATTAACACAGCTGCCTGCAATTACAATTACTGCCGGTTCGAGTCCCACCAGGCCCAGGGTTGACTCAGCCTTCCATCCTTTATAAGGTAGGTAAAATGAGGACCCAGATTGTTGGGGGGGGGGAATACAAGTTGACTTTGTATATAATATACAAATGGATGAGACTATTGCCTTATACAATGTAAGCCGCTCTGAGTCTTCGGAGAAGGGCGGGATATAAATTCAAATAAAAAAAAAAATGTGATCAAAATTCAGATGCTCAGCAACTGGTTCATATTTATGACGGTTGCAGTGTCCCGGGGCCCGTGTGATCCTCTTTTGTGACCTCCTAATGAGCAAACTCATTACTGGATTCGCTTAACAACCATTGCTACTAACTTAACCGCAGTGATTTGCTTAACAATGGGGCCAAGAAAGGAGGCCAAATCCATGTAACCGTTACCCGGTTTAGGCGACGGAAAGTTTGGGCTCCATTTTTTTTGTGGTCGTAATTCGAGGACTACCTGTTATCCATTTTCATGCTGCAGACGGCGCTTGGCCCCCTGCTCGGCACAAAGTGACCCGTTGCAATATTTGAGAAGGTCTTAGCGTGAGGAAGGGAAGAAACTTACTTCCATAATTTTGGGGTTGGTGCACTTTCCGCCGGTCCCCAAAAGTTCCAGCCATCGGTTCTCCAGGACGGAGCAATGGTGCTTCAGCGTACACTGGTTCAGGTCTTCGCACCAGCCGCACTCGTAGTCTGGATCCGCCTTCAGACACAACCCACAGCTGTCCCTCATGGCTCCGCACTTATAGAGGTGCACTGCGGGGGAGAAGAGAAACCCACTGAGGAGACGTGGCGCAGGTGGGGGCGAGGTTGGCCTTGACAGAAAATTGGGGAGGGGGTAGTGGTGAAATCTGAACCGGTTACTACCGGTTCACTGGCTGTGCATGCGCACAAGCGCAGTGTGTACCAAATGCAAGGTGTGCGTGCAGTGTACTCCATATGTTGTGCCTCGCTCGCCCCCCTCGCCGCAGCCGGGCCCTTCTCGTCTCCTGCCAGACACTGATAGTACAGAAGAATGTCCTGGCATGCCTCCAGCCCCCAGTCCTGGCACCATGCCCGGACAGTCCGAGCAAGATGAATGGACTGACATGCCTCCAGCCCCCAGTCCTGGCACCATGCCCGGACAGACCGAGCAAATAAACCCCTCCCCCACAGCATGTGAACATGAGGAAGATGAAGCCAGTCATGAGATGGTATTACCAACAGCTGGAGGCTGGAGAGATCCATGCTTCCGGAGAATGGAGAGGCGACGTCAGCAAAAGGAAGGAAGGGGCAGGCCTGGATACGTGCTGAGTCATGGAGCCACACCCCATGGCCTATATAAAGGACCTGCTTTCTGGCATTCTCTGAGTCAGGCAAAGTCTAATCTGGATTGCTGAAGTCACACCTTGGATTCCTGCCTGCCCTGAGGACTCTGATAGGACTTTGGCATAGCTGCAGAGGCACGCTTGATACGGACTTCCCCGACCCGGCCGTCAGAGGAGGAGTGGGACACGACACCATACTTACAGGACCGCCTGCTGCCACTGGTGGCCTCCCATCGAGCAGTGCGCTCTCATAGAGAGGGTCTCCTCAGGGTGCCGTCGGCCAGACAATGTCGGCAGGCGACCCCCAGGGGGAGGGCCTTCTCTGTGGGGGGCCCAGCACTCTGGAACAAACTACCTCCAACGTTGCGCCAACTCTCTGACCTCCGAGCCTTCCGGCGTGAGCTGAAGACTCTTTTATTTCATCGAGCAGGACTGGCCTAATAGTTTTTTAATAGTTTTAATTAGTTTTTTAATGGGTTTTAGCAATTTTTTACTTTTCGGCCAATTTAAAATTAGTTTTTTAAAATTGTTCTTAACTTTTGTATTATTGCTTTTACTTGGCTGTAAACCGCCCTGAGTCCTTCGGGAGAAGGGCGGTATGAAAGTTGAAATAATAAATAAATAATAAATAAATAAAAGGAGCATGGGGTAAGTAAAACAGCGCAGGGTGGTGGTGGTGATCAACTGTGGTGCACGATCTTTTTTTTCACTTTTAAAAGCATTTTTTTTACAACCTATTCGGCCAAATAGGTTGTTTAAAAAATGCTTTTAAAAGTTAAAAAAAAGAGGCTCTGATGATCGTGCGGCTCAGCTGGGTTCGTCAGAGCCTTTTTTTAACCTTTTAAAAGCATTTTTTAAAAGAAGTGGCAAGCGGGCGACCGGGCATTGGGTGGGCATAGGCGGGGGAGGGCAGGGATTTTTGCTACTGGTTCTCTGAACCACCCGCCGCCATCGCTACCGGATCAGTTGATGCGATACGAACCGGGAGCATTTCACCCTTGGGAGGGGGAGTTGGAAAGAAAGGTCCTGCCTCTAGTTCTTCTATCAAGTCTCACTTGGAGGAAAGAGACCCCGATTAAAGAATTCAAGCAATCCAACAGTATACAACTCAGTTGTACAAGAGGGACTGGTTCAGAGTCACCTGGATGGTTTTCATCGCTAAGGAAGGACTTGAATGAGGGGTGAGCTGCTGGGGGTTCGGGAGAACCTCTAGCTAAGATTCTGTGCAGTTCGGAGAATCCCTAAATCCCACTCCTGGCTGGCCCCGCCCCTGCCGCCCCACCCCTCCCAGGACTCCTCACGCAGCCCGTTTTGGATGCAGGTAAGTGCAGGGCGTGTGTGGAGGCTCAGGAAGGGTGAAAAACGGGCCTACTGGAAGTTTGGGACCCTGGGGAGATTGTTTTTGCCCTTCCGGAGGTTCGAGGAAAGCCTCTGGAGCCCGGGGAGGGCAAAAATGCCCCTCCCTTGGTGCAGGAGGACAACTAGGCCACGCCCACCATGGCCACACCCACCAAGCAACTGGGCAGAGAACCCCCTGCTAAAATTTTTGAAGCCCACCCCTAACCAGAATTCACCATCTTCTGGTGATTGACCCAAAATCACCCAGCTGGCGTTTGATCTCCTGCTTTTTAGCCTGGTGCCTTAACCACTAGACCAAACTGGCAAGATAGCTAGAGAGATAGAGATAGAGATAGAGATAAAGAGAAAGAGAAAGAGAAAGAGAAAGAGAGAGAGGAGAGAAATAGAGAGAGAGAAAGACAGAGAAAGGCAGAGAGAGAGAAAGAGAAAGAGAAAGAAAGAGGAAGAGAGAGAGAAAGACACAGAGCGAGAGAAAGACAGAGAAAGAGAGAGAGGCAGAGAGAGAAAAAGAGAAAGAGAGAGAGAGAAAGAGAAGGAGAGAGAGAGAGAGTGAGAAAGAGTGAGAGAAAGAGAGAGGAGAGAAATAGAGAGAGAGAAAGACAAAGAAAGAAAGACAGAGAAAGACAGAGAGAGAAAGAGAAGAGGAGAGAAATAGAGAGAGTGAGAGAAAGAGAGAAAGAAGAAAGAGAGAGAGAGAGAAGGAGAGAAAGGGAGAAAGAGAGAGGAGGAGAGAAATAGAGAGAGAGAGGAGAAAAAGAGAGAAAAAGAGAGAAAGAAGAAGAGAGGGAGAGAAAGAGAGAGAGAAAGAGAGAGAGAGAAAGAAAGAAGAAGAAGAAGAAGAAGAAGAGAGAGAGAGAGGGAGGGAGGGAGGGAGGGAGACAGAGCAGCTTCACAGTAAAGTCACAATGCATCACACAACACAGCCCCAACTTCAGTGCTTGACTCTTTAACAGCCCTGACCAGACAATCCAGGCTCCTTAACCCCATCAAAAGAAACGGGAAGAAAAACATCGGCCTCTTTTTCGCAGGGCAGGGAAAAAGAGATCCGAAACGGCCGATTTCGGAAGAGATGAAACGCAGAGCGAGGCCTTCCGATGCAGCCGAGAAGCCCAAAGGAGATTTAAAGGCATAATATATATATATATATATACACACACACACACACACACACATCTATCTCAGTGCAGGTTCCCGTTGCAAATGGTAATGAGGAGGAGTAAAAAGTGAAAGGGAGGGAAAGCAAAGTGGGGTCTCTTGACTCCCAGCCTAAATCCCAGGATTAATCAGGAGGGCCCCCGAAAACCGCCTGGAAAGTTCAAAGCGGTGGCAGTACTCTGGGTGTCGTCCTTTAATGCCACCTACACAACAAACCACAAATATCCGGAGAGGCGGCTTCCACGGGTGCCAGGGAGACAAGTGGGCCTCCTCCTGCCCCTCGAAGCAAATCCTTCATGCCCGGCCTTTGATCTTCGGAGCTGCTCGGAAGCGATTGGTGATGGTAACACCATCTCCATCCCATCTCATTCCTCTCTCCCTCTCTCCCTCTCTCCTTCTTTCACTCTCTCTCGCTCTCTCTCTCTCTTTCTCACTTTTTCTCTCTCTCCCTCCTTTCTTTCTTTCTTTCTTTCTTTCTTTCTTTCTTTCTTTCTTTTTCTTTCTTTCTTTCCTTTCCTTTCCTTTCCTTTCTCCTTCCCTCTCTATCTGTCTCTCTCTCTCTCTCTCTTTCTTTCTTTCTGCCACTCTAACTTTATCTCCTTCCTTCCTTTCTTTCTTTCCTTCTTTCTCACTTTTTCTCTCTCTCCCGCCTTTCTTTCTTTCTTTCTTCCTTCCTTCCTCTTACTTTCTTTCCTTCCTTCCTTTCTCCTCCCTCTCTTTCTCTTTCTTTCTTTCCTTCCTTCTTCTTTCTTTCTCACTTTTTCTCTCTCTCCTCCTTTCTTTCTCCTTCTTTCTTTCTTTCTTTCTTTCCTTTCTCCCTCCCTCTCTCTCCCTCCCTCTCTCTCTTTCTTTCTCTCTCTCTCTTTCTTTCTGCCACTAACTTTATTTCCTTCCTTCCTCTTTCTTTCCTTCTTTCTCACTTTTTTTTCTCTCTCCCCCTCCTTTCTTTTCTCTTTTTTCTTCCTTCCTTTCCTTTCTCCCTCCCTCGTTCTCTTTCTCTCTCACTTTCTCTTTCTGTCTTTCTTTCTTTCTCTTTCTTTCTTTCCTTTCTCCTCCCTCTCTCTCCTCCTCCCCATCTCTCTCTTTCTTTCTGCCACTCTAACTTTATCTCCTTCCTTCCTTCCTTCCTCTTTCTTTCCTTCTTTTCACTTTTTCTCCCCCTCCTTTCTTCTCTCTTTTTTCTTCCTTCCTTTCCTTTTCTCCCTCCCTCCGTCCCTCCCTCTCTTTCTCTTTCTCTCTCACTTTCTCTTTCTGTCTTTCTTTCTTTCTCTTTCTTTCTTTCCTTTCTCCCTCCCTCCCTCCCTCTCTCTCTCTGTCACACATACACAAATATCACTCCTACCTCCTTCCCAGGATATAAGTCAATCCAGCTTTGCTCATTCCCACATTCACTTCATCCAGGTCCAAACAACCATTAACCTGGTTTCTGGGTTAGAAACTAAACAAAACAAATCCCCTCCCCCACAAAGAATATTTGTAGCTCAGAGTTCAGTGGGGGGGGGTCCTTGGTCCTATCATAGCTTGATTGTCTTCTTGACAATCAAGACATTTCACGACCCAACTAGCTAACATCATCAGTGCCAGAAGGAGTGATATTTGCTTTTGGTTTATTTTGGTTAAATAAAATATGAATAAATAAATATAATATCCCTGTCAGCGTCAGTGGGAGTATTCTTGGTGGTTTCTTGATTAGGCTGTTGTTGTCCTCAACCAACACCGAGAAGGCAAGCCACCTGTATATAAACAGAGAGCAAACCCCACTCCTTTCTAACTGATGTTGTTCCCTAGTTGGGTCGTGAAACGTCTGCAAGAAAACCGCCAAGCTCAGGGAGCACCAAGGACCGCCCCCCCACCCCGAGGTAATCTCTTCTATTGAAATTAAGCTTCAAAAGTTGGAAAAGTGTTTCGGCAGGAATGGGCTGCTGGGGGTTCCCAGGGGTTCGGGAGAACCTCTAAGCTAAGATTCTGTGCAGTTTGGAGAACCCCAAAATCCCACTCCTGGCTGGCCCCACCAACCCCTCTCTTCCCAGAAGTCCCCACGCAGCCCGTTTTGGATGCAGGTATGTGCAGAGCGTGCGCGGAGGCTCGGGGAGGGCAAAAAAATACAGGCCTACCGGAAGTTCGAGAAGGCCAGAAATGGGCCTGTTTCCAGGCTCCAGAGCAGGAATCTCCAACCTTGGTCCCTTTAAGACTTGTGGACTTCAACTCCTAGAGTCCCTCAGCCAGCAAAGCTGGCTGAGGAACTCTGGGAGTTGAAGTCCACAAGTCTTAAAGTTGACAAGGTTGGAGACCTCTGGACTAGAAGACCTCCAGAGCCTGGGGAGGGCAAGGAAAGCAAGGAAAGCCTCTGGAGCCCGGGGAGGGCAAAATCGCCTCCCCGCCCCCCCCCCATTGCTGCAAGTGGCCAATTAGCCACGCCCACCCCAGCCACACCCACCAAGGCAGAGAACCCCTTGCTAACATTTTTGAAGCCCACCCCTGTGTTTCGGGATTGATGAGGAGGAGAACGGAGTCGTTTTTCCAGGCAGAAAGGAGCCATCAGGGTCAGGTTAATGAAATACCTTAATTAAAAAGCAGAGCAAAAAAATTAAAAAAAATTATCCAGGAAAACATCCTGCGATCAATGACAAAAGGAAGCAAGGCACCGTTTGGCGAGGTTTAGAGGAAACAAAGGCGGCTTGTTGCTAAGGTTACCGCTTCCAAGGACAAGTTGAAACGACAAGTTACCTTTATTCTGGGCTGGGTTGTCAATGTTGAAATTCCCATTCCACACGACGGTCAGATCCACCGGCAAACTGTTTATCTCCATCCCGTCATAGGAATACTAAACAGGGAAGGGAACAAAACAGACATCAGAACGCCTGTTGATCCGACTCTCGGTTTGTCACTGTATGCAAAACTGAGTTTGTTTTTTTAAAAAAACAACAACAGTTGCAATGGGACTATCTGTTTGGATTTTGTTGTGCCTCGCTTGCCCCCCTCTCCGCAGCCGGGCCCCTCTCATCTCCTGCTGGACGCTGATAGTGCAGAAGAATGTCCTGGCATGCCTCCAGCCCCCAGTGTTGTGTCTCGCCCGCTTTCACCGCAGCCGGGGCCTTCTTATCTGCTTCCAAACGCTGAGGAATGTCCTAGTATGCCTCCTGGCCCCAGCCCTGGCTCCATGCCCAGACAGGCTGAGGAGGAAGAAGTACCTCCAGCCCCCAGCTCTGGCTCCATGCCCAGGCAAACGGAGCAACTAGACCCCTCCCCCTCCCCCACAGCATGTGAGCCTGAGGAAGGTCAATTACAAACAGCTGCAGACTGGAGTGACCCTTGCTTCAGAAGAATTGATAGGCGGCGGCGACAGAAGGAAGGGAGGGGCAGGAGCCACACCCCATGGCCTATATAAAGGATCTGCTTTCTGGCATTCTCTGAGTCAGGCAAAGTCTAACATATCTTGCTGAAGTCACTTTCTGGTCTCCTGCCTGCTTTGAGAACTTTGCTAGGACTTTGGCAGAGCTGCAGAGGCACGCCTGATTCAGATTTCCCTGACCTGGTCGTCAGTGGAGGAGTGGGACACGACACCCAGTCCTGGCACCATGCCCGGACAGACCGAGCAAGACAAATGGTCTGACATGCCTCCAGCCCCCAGTCCTGGCACCATGCCCGGACAGACCGTGCAAGACGAATGGCCTGACATGCCTCCAGCCCCCAGTCCTGGCACCATGCCCGGACAGACCGAGCAAATAAACCCCTCCCCCACAGCATGTGAACATGAGGAGCATGAAGCCAGTCACAAGCTGGAATTGCCAGCAGCTGGAGGGTGGATGGATCCACGCTTCCAGAGAGTGGAGAGGCGACGTCAGCAAAAGGAAGGGAGAGGCAGGCCTGGATAAGTGCTGAGTCATGGAGCCACACCCCATGGCCTATATAAAGGATCTGCTTTCTGGCATTCTTTGAGTCAGGCAAAGTCTAACTTGGATTGCTGAAGTCACATCCTGGTCTCCTGCCTGCCTTGAGTACTCTGACAGAACTTTGGCAAAGCTGCAGAGGCACGCTTGATACGGACTTCCCCGACCCGGCCGTCAGAGGAGGAGTAGGACACGACAGATTTTGAGGTATTCTTTTTTTAAAAAAACCCAACAACGACGACAACTCCAAAAACCGTTGGAAAAATAGCATTTTTAATGGGCATCGCTGACCAGGAATCTGGAGTGGTGCGGTGGCCTAGAGGTGGAGCTCTCACCTCAGAATGAGGAGGTTGTGAGTTCGATCCTAGGTAGAGGCAGGTATTTCTCTCTCTCTGGGCACAATGAAAATTTTTCCTGCTGAACAAAACTCCGCACTGGTGACAGGAAGGGCATCCGGCCAGTAAAACACTCTGCTAGCTCTATTCAGTTGCCCAGACTCCACTCCGCAAGAGATTATGGGGCTGTTAAAAGGAGGTGAATGGGACGCATTGGCTCAGTAGCTAAGATCGAAAGGTCGGCAGTTCAGCGGTTCGAATCCCTAGTGCCGCGTAACCAGGTGAGCTCTGGTTATTTGTCACAGCTTCTGCCAACCTAGCAGTTTGAAAGCATGTAAAGAATGCAAGTAGAAAAAATAGGGACCACCTTTGGTGGAAAGGGAATGGTGTTCCGTGAGCCTTTGGCATTGAGTCATGCCGGCCACATGACCATGGAGACGTCTTCGGACAGTGCTGGCTCTTCGGCTTTGAAACGGAGATGAGCATCGCCCTCCAGAGTCGGCAACGACTAGCACATATGTGCGAGGGGAACCCTTACCTTTACCTTTAAAAGGAGATGATGGTTGTTGACCAGGAATCTAATAATTCTATTGACAACCTTGAGGGAGCATATGTGCTGATGACACCATCATCTCAGCTGGCGTGAAGGTCATAGAAAGTTCCTCAGAAAACACCCAATGTCCCTGAAGACCTCCAAGGGAGATGGGTGACTATTTCTATATTTCTTTACCTTATCTAGAGCGGGCCAGCTTGTCTGGGTGGAGTGTGCCAGTCCTTCTGGGTGATGAAGTGGGTAATTTAGCAAACATATAAATAGGAGTGCTTGAGTGTTCAGGGTTCCCTCTTGCTATGAGGGTCCCCATCATTGTTCGGCTGAATAAATGCATAAACCTTATGTAGGCAAATATATCTTTATTTCTACCAAGCTACAACCTGAAACCGGCAAAACAGCATCCTGTCAGAGTTCCAAGGAACACCCCCAACGAAATAAAGCTCTGAGGCTTGAGGTGCCTCAAAGTTCCAATTTATTAGAGATGTCATGTCGGCACAGCTGGGAAAACCCGAATCTGAAAGCTTCCAGGTTTTCCACACCCAGTTGACAGTTCAAGCCCTGCCCCACACCCACAAGTTCATCACATTGTCCAATCAACTCTTCACACTCAATTGGATACCATCTTATTTTAATATTTTAGATGATTTTATGGGTTCTTAATTTCCAATCAGTTTTATAGGGTTTTTAAATGTATTTTAAATAGTTGGGCCAAATTTAAATAAGTTTTTTAGCTATTGTTTTTAGTTGTATAGTATATGTTTTGATTGTTGTTTTATTTGGCTGTTAACCACCCTGAGTCCTTCGGGAGAAGGGCGGTATACAAATTAAAATATTATTATTATTATTATTATTATTATTATTATTATTATTATTATTATTATTATTATTATTATTATTATTATTATTATTATTATCATTATCATTATCATTATCATTATTATTATCTTCAGGCAATCTTCATCAGCCACAGGCAAAAGTCCTTGAATACGGAATGTTGTTATGACTACCTTTCTACTGCTCCAACAACAACCCCCTCCCAACTTCCCCAGGTAAAATATGTGGCAGTTAAGAAGCAAAAAGAGAATTGTCTTCCAAAACTGACACATCCCTTCAGTTGAGAATTGGGTTCCTGAATGCAATAGGAATTCTTTAGGATTCCCTGGGTTGTTTTTTGCATCCAGGTTCTGCATTGTGTCTACCGAATTGAAACAAGGCAGCTTTTCAAGTAGGGTGTGGTGATATGAAGACAGGGGACGATGGTCTCCTTATGACTTGCGGATTTCAACTCCAGCTCGGGAATTTTGGGAATTGGAAGTCCCCAGGTTATAAAAGGGTCATCGTTCCCCACCCGTTTTAAAGAAACTATCCATGGATACAGGTCGTCCTCAAGTTACAACGGTTCATTTAGGGACCGTTCGAACTTACAGGCTGTGAATGTCGTATTCTTCTTTAACGAGATTTATTAAGGGGAAAGGAATGGGTTCCAAGAATTCCTGCCAGCTGATCTCCTCCCCAAATATTTTGAATGAATATATCTCCTAGTTCGCTGGGGGACTTTCTTTCTTTGATTTAAGAATTGTCCTTTTTATTAGTTTATAATATAAAATACAAAAGTACTGTGAATATTGTATTATATTTGTACCCTATGATTATCATTAAGTGTTGTATCATTAAGTGTTACAGTGTACCCTATGACCATCATTTGTGTTGTAAATGTTGTACCTTGATGAAGGTATTTTTTCTTTTATGTACACTGAGAGCATATGCACCAAGACAAATTCCTTGTGGGTCCAACCACACTTGGCCAATAAAGAATTCTATTCTATTCTATTCTATTCTATTCTATTCTATTCTATTCTATTCTATTCTATTGCATTGCGTTGTACATGTAGTCCTTGACTTACAACCTTTCCTTTAATGACCATTTGAAGTTACAACGACACTCAAAACAGCTACTTATGACTGTTTTTCACACTTACAACCGTTGTAGCATCCTGGTGGTCACATGACAACGAACCAGGTGCTTTGCAACCTGTTCCTATTTATGACGGTTGCACTGTCCCGAGGTCACATGATTCCCTTTTGCGACCTTCTGACAAGCAAGGGGGAAGCCGGATTCATTTAACAAACGTGGGAACTAACTTAACTCAGCATTCAATACCATCATTCCAGACATTCTTCTAACTAAGCTAAACCAGCTACAGGTACCGGAACAGACTTGTAAGTGGATCACAAGCTTCCTAACAAACAGGAAGCAGCAGGTGAAGCTAAGCAAGATCACATCAAATACCTGTACAATTAGCACAGGGGCCCCCCAAGGCTGTGTGCTCTCCCCACTTCTCTTCTCTCTGTATACCAATGACTGCATCTCCAATGATCCATTTGTTAAGCTACTGAAGTTCGCAGATGACACAACAGTGATTGGTCTCATTCGAGACAATGACGAATCCGCATATAGACGAGAGGTCGAACGACTAGCCTTGTGGTGCAACCAAAACAATCTGGAACTGAACACACTCAAAACCGTAGAAATGGTGGTAGACTTTAGGAAATACCCTTCCATACTTCCACCTCTCACAATACTTGACAACACAGTATCAACAGTAGAAACCTTCAAATTTCTGGGTTCTATCATATCGCAAGATCTCAAATGGACAGCTAACATCAAAAACATCATTAAAAAGGACAACAAAGAATGTTTTTTCTGCGCCAACTCAGTAAGCTCAAACTGCCCAAGGAGCTGCTGATCCAATTCTACAGAGGAATTATTGAGTCTGTTATTTGCACTTCTATAACTGTCTGGTTCGGTTCTGCAACCCAACAAGAAAAACACAGACTTCAGAGGATAATTAGAACTGCAGAAAAAACAATGGCTACCAACCTGCCTTCCATTGAGGACCTGTATACTGCACGAATCAAGAAGAGGGCCGTGAAAATATTTGCAGATCCTCGCATCCTGGACATAAACTGTTTCAACTCCTACCCTCAAAACGACGCTATAGAGCACTGCACACCAGAACAACTAGACACAAGAACAGTTTTTCCCAAGGCCATCACTCTGCTAAACAAATAATTCCCTCAACACTGTCAGACTATTTACTGAATCTGCACTACTATTAATCGTTTCATAGTTCCCATCACCAATCTCTTTCCACTTATGACTGTATGACTATAACTTGTTGCTGGCAATCCTTATGATTTATATTGATATATTGATCATCAATTGTGTTGTAAATGTCGTACCTTGATGAACGTATCTTTTCTTTTACGTACACTGAGAGCATATGCACCAAGACAAATTCCTTGTGTGTCCAATCACACTTGGCCAATAAAAATTCTATTCTATTCTATTCTATTCTATTCTATTCTAACTACTGCGGTGATTCGCTTAACAACGGTGGCAAGAAAGGTTGTAAAATGGGGCAAAACTCAACTTAACCACTGTCTCATTTAGCAACAGAACTTTCGGGCTCAATTGTGGTCCTAAGTCGAGGACTTCCTGTATTCTGAAATGAACTTTTAAATTAACAAGCAGTAAACGCTCATTTAGACGATCAGTTAACATGCAAACTCATTTGTACTTATTTGCCAGGGTTTCCAAGTGACTACTGTTCTGCTCAAGGTGCATCTATATTTCTTGTAAATCAAATCTCTCCGGGGAAAAAGGCATGAAATATACTTTTCTAAAAGCACTTTAGACATGGACTGCCAAGAGGGCACCCCTGCATCTCTCCTTCGATATTTGGGGCTTGGAAAAGAAGGACAGGAGGGAAGGAAGGATTTTATCATTCGGAGGGCGGTTTTCTGAGTTCCCCGATCTCCTTTCCTTTCCTTCCGCAGCGCAAATAGATAGAGAACCAGCATAGGCTGTGAAAATTGGGGAAGGAAGGAAGGAAGGAAGGAAGGAAGGAAGGAAGGAAGGAAGGAAGGAAGGAAGGAAGGAAGGAAGGGAAATTAGGACCAAAGGAGGGAGGGAGGGAGAAAGAAATAGATGAGAGAGGAAGGAAGGAAGGAAGGAAGGAAGGAAGGAAGGAAGGAAGGAAGGAAGGAAGGAAGGAAGGAAGGAAGGAAGGAAGATGAGTGAAGGCAAGAGAAAGAAATGAGGAATGAAGGAGGGAGGGAGAAAGAAATAGATAAGAGGGGAGGGAGGGAAGGGAGGAAGGAAGGAAGGGAGGAAGGGAGGAAGGAAGGAAGGAGAAAGAGAAATGAGGAATGAAGGAGAGAGGGTGAAGGAAATAGATGAGAGGGGAAAGAGAGAAGGAAGGAAAGAAGATGAGAAGGGAAGGAAGGAGAAGAGAGAAATGAGGAATGAAGGAGGGAGGGAGAAAGAAATAGATGAGAGAGGAAGGAAGGAAGGAAGAAAGGAAGGAAGAAAGGAAGGAAGGAAGGAAGGAAGGAAGGAAGGAAGGAAGGAAGGAAGGAAGGAAGAGAAATGAGGACTAAAGGAGGGAGGGAGGGAGAAAGAAATAGATGAGAGAGGAAGGAAGGAAGGAAGGAAGGAAGGAAGGAAGGAAGGAAGGAAGGAAGGAAGGAAGGAAGGAAGGAAGGAAGGAAGATGAGTGAAGGCAAGAGAAAGAAATGAGGAATGAAGGAGGGAGGGAGAGAGAAAGAAATAGATAAGAGGGGAGGGAAGGGAGGAAGGAAGGAAGGAAGGAAGGAAGGAGAAAGAGAAATGAGGAATGAAGGAGAGAGGGAGAAGGAAATAGATGAGAGGGGAAAGAGAGAAGGAAGGAAAAAAGATGAGAAGGGAAGGAAGGAGAAGAGAGAAATGAGGAATGAAGGAGGGAGGGAGAAAGAAATAGATGAGAGAGGAAAGAAGGAAGGAAGGAAGGAAACAGAGAAAGGAGGGAGGGAGAGGAAGCAGAAGGGCAGGAAGGAACCATGCCCTTCTGCGCTCTCTCTCTCTCTCTCTCTCTCTCTCTCCCTCCTGCTCCCTCCCTCCCTCCCTCTCCCCCTCTCCCTCCCTCTCCCCCTCTCCCTCCCTCTCTCTCTCTCTCTCACACACACAGACACAGAATTGATTCTTGGACCCCCGACTAGGCTCCCTTGAGAAGATAAAACCTCAGGATTTCCTTTGCTTTCCTGCCCTCTCTCCTTTTGTATTTTGTTCTTCAGTGCAGCAATAGCTACCCAAGCTGTCCCCCCCACCCAGGGCTTTAGGTAGAGGGAGGGGTTCGTCTCAAATCAGCTGGCGATCCGTGCCACAGTCCAGGCATCCTGTGGTTTCTGTGACCACCGAGTAAAGAGCGAGTTACTACTACTCAGCAATTGATCTCGGTGCAAAGGTAACCCAATTAGCCGTTCACCAGCGGGGCCTCCACCCTGATGCGTAGACCATGTTTCCGTTTCATTTGTTTTTTTTCAAACCAAGATGGTTAAACATTTGTGATGGGATCATGGCATGCAAGAAGAAAACGCTGAACTTGAGATCATCGTGTCCAGTTTTGGAAGCTATCTGGACATCCTTCCCTCATCAGGGAAGTTCAGGAGATGAGTCTAACGGAGAGCAAGAAACTGTAACATCTTTTTAGTTGGGCCTTCAGGCCTGCTACATTTACGACTGTGGGAAACTGGGAGGGGGGGGATTGAATGGAGCGAGGGTGATATGTAGTCATAATAACATTCCTTTCTCAAAGAGTCAAGGACATCTTGCCCTGCTCCTGGACGGATGGAACTGGGAGGCATCTCCAGTTGGGATGGTGCTATGATTGGACCGTGTGATGGACATGTGGGTGCTGGGCAGGGACTTGGACTTTCTTTTGGGTGGGGAAAACCTGCAAGCTTTCAGATTCAGGTTCTCCCAGATGTGACAATATGACATCTCTAATAAAATGGAACGTTAAGGAACTTCTAGCCTCGGAGTCTTCTTTCGTTGGGGGTGTTACTCGGAATGCTGACAACATCATTTGAGGCCTGACTGGTTTTTTTAATCAATGCTACCAAAAAAACCCCCACAAAACCCTACAAACAGCTGTCTACTCACCTAATGTGCTTTTCTATATTTGAGCATCACTCCCGGGGGGTGCCTCCGCCTCAAAATTTTCAAATACCTTTGCAATTCTTCTCGCTGTAACTTTCAGCAAACAGAATCCCAGAGGAAGGGACCTTGGAGGTCTTCTAATCCAACCCCGTGCTCAAACAAGAGAGCCTACACCGTTCTGGACAAATGCCTGTCCAGTCTCTTCTTAAAAACCTCCAGTGTTGAAGTACAACCTCTGGAGGCAAAGCTGTTCCACTGGTTCGTTGCCCTCACTGTCAATGAATTTTTCTTGCGTTCTGAGTTGCTTCTGTCCTTGATAAGTGTACTCTCCAAGAGTCTTCGAAATCCAGCTGCTAAATTGTACAATGACCAGTTGAATGGACTAGGTATGTCTAGTCCCATGATAGCAAACCAATAGCACACGTGCCAGAGGTGGTGTTGTGCCTTGCCCGCCCTCCTCTCCTCAGCCGGGCCCCTCCCATCTCCTGCTATCTGAGCCAGAGACTGATTATGAAGAGGAACAGCCTGGCATGCCTCCAGCCCCCAGCCCTGGCACCATGCCCGGACAGACTGAGCAAACAAACCTCCCTCCTACAGCGTGTGAGCACGAAGCCAGCCACGAGCTAGAATTGCCGGCAGCTGAGGAGGACGAAAGGTGGGCAGATCCCCGCTTCCAGAGAATGGAGAGTCGACGTCAGCAAAAGGAAGGGAGGGGCAGGCCTGGATAAGTGCTGAGTCATGGAGTCACACCCCATGGCCTATATAAAGGATCTGCTTTTTGGCATTCCTTGAGTCAGGCAAAGTCTCATCTGGTTGCTGAAGTCACACCTTGGATTCCTGCCTGCCCTGAGAACTCTGACAGGAATTTGGCAAAGCTGCAGAGGCTTCGTGGCCACACTGGATAGAGACTTCCCAGACCCGGCCGTCAGAGGAGGAGTGGGACACGACAGGTGGCACACAGCACCTTCTCTGTGGGCATGTGAGCCGTTGCCTGAGCTCAGCTCCACTATGCATGCGCACATGCCTCCCGCTAGTCAGCTGGTCTTCAGGTCTCTGCCACACATGCACAGGGGGAGCAGGGTGCAGGTAGGGGCATGTGCATGAATGGGGGCCGGGGGCCCTGTGCGCATGTATGAGAGTGGGGGGCATGCGGGGGGCATGTGCGGGCACAGGGGGGCACATGCATGGAGGTGGGGCACATGCAAAGGGGCCGTGCGCACATTGCATTTTGGGGGTTCGCGTGCACACTTTGGGCACTCGGTCCGGAAAAGGTTAGCCATCCCTAGTCAAGTCTAACAAACAGGTGGGGGACATGATAGCAGTCTTCCAATATCTCAGGAACTGCCACAAAGAAGAGGGAGTCAAGCTATTCTCCAAAGCACCTGAGGGTAGAACAAGAAGCAATGGGTGGAAACTCATCAAGGAGAGAAGCAACCTAGAACTATGGAGAAATTTTCTGATAGTGAGAACAATCAATGGATCGACTTGCCTCCAGAAATTGTGAGTGCTCCAGCACTAGAGGCTTTTAAGAAGAGATTGGACAACCATTTTTCTGAAATGGTATAGGGCTGTGATGGCGAACCTGTGGCACGCGTGCAACATGCAAGCATTACCCTAGCTCAGCTCCAGCACGCATGCTGATTTTTGGGCCTTCCAGACCCACCGGAAGTCAGGAAACGGGCTATTTCCAGCCTCCGGAGTGCCTTGGGTGTGGGGGGAAGACAATTTTCACCCTCCCCAGGCTCCAAGAATGCCTCTGGAGTCTAGGGAGGGCGAAAAATGGGCCTTCTAGGCCTACTGGAAGTTAGGCAGTGGGCCATTACCAGCTTCCGGAGGGCCTCCTGGGGGGTTGGAGAAGGCCGTTTTCGCTCTCCCCAGGCTCCAAGAAAGCCTCTGGAGCCTTGGGAGGGTGAAAAACGGGCCTATTGGGCCCACTGATAACCTTTTTGGCATCATGTGCCAAAAGCGTGGGGAGCGTGGGGGGGGTTCACGAGTGCATGCGTGGTGGGGTGTCGGGGAGGAATTGAATTATGGGTGTGGGCACGTAGGCACGTGACCACCCCACGCTCCCCATGCTTTTGGCACGCAACGGCAACATCTATATGAAGCCGCTGGGTGAGGTCATCAGTGGTTTCGGGGTGAGTTATCATCTGTACGCTGATGATACTCAGCTGTACTTTTCCACCCCGGACCACCCCAACGAAGTGGTCGAAGTGCTGTCCCGGTGCCTGGAAGCTGTACGGGTCTGGATGGGGAGAAACAGACTCAAACTCAATCCCTCCAAGACGGAGTGGCTGTGGATGCCGGCACCCCGGTACAGTCAGCTGCATCCGCAGCTGACTGTTGGGGGCGAGTTAGTGGCCCCAAAGGAGGTGGTTCGCAACTTGGGCGTCCTCCTGGATGGACGGCTGTCCTTTGATGAACATCTGGCGGCCGTCTCCAGGAGGGCCTTTTACCAAGTTCGCTTGGTCCGCCAGTTGCGTCCCTTCCTTGACCGGGATGCCTTATGCACAGTCACTCACGCTCTGGTTACGTCTCGGTTGGATTACTGCAATGCTTTCTACATGGGGCTGCCTTTGAGGTGCACCCGGAGGCTGCAGTTAGTCCAGAATGCGGCTGCGCGAGTAGTAATGGGAGCCGCTCATGGCTCCCACGTAACACCACTGCTCCGTAGTCTGCACTGGCTTCCTGTGGTCTTTCGGGTGCGCTTCAAGATTTTGGTTACTACCTTTAAAGAGCTCCATGGCTTAGGACCCGGGTACTTGCGAGACCGGCTGCTGCTACCCTATGCCTCCCACCGACCCGTACGCTCTCATAGAGAGGGTCTCCTCAGGGTGCCGTCCGCCAAACAGTGTCGGCTGGCGGCCCCCAGGGGTAGGGCCTTCTCTGTGGGAGCATCGACGCTCTGGAATGAACTCCCCCCTGGCCTGTGTCAAGTGCCTGATCTTCGGACCTTCCGTCGTGAGCTAAAAACATACTTATTTATTCAAGCGGGACTGGCATAATAGTTTGATTTTAAATTGGGGTTTTATTAATATTCTTAAATATTTTAAATTTAATTTTAATTATTAGCCGTTTTTGTAATTTTGATATGTTTAAATTTGTTTTAATTGTACATATTTTGTATTTTATCTCCGGCTGTACACCGCCCTGAGTCCTTCGGGAGAAGGGCGGTATAAAAATTCAATAAATAATAAATAATAATAATAAATAAAAAGGTTAGCCATCACTGGTATAGGGTCTCCTGCTAGAGCAGTGGGTTGGGCTAGAAGACCTCCAAGGCCCCTTCCGACTCTGTTATTGTGCAACCTGTAACATCAGGTTGTCGTCGTTTGATTCGCTTGAGGTTAGCCTTTGACTGCACCATGTCAATTGTATTTTAGGATTCCCTGGCCAAAAGATTTTATTTAATAGCCACTGTGGTGGCACAGTGGTTAAAATGCAGCATCGCAGGCTAATTCTGCCCTGAGCTAGTAGTTCAATCCAGATCAGCTCAAGGTTGACTCAACTTTCCATCCTTCCAAGGTTGGAAAAATTGAGGACCCCGATTGTTGGGAGGGGGAGGGTGATATCCTGATTCTATGAACCACTGAGGGCTGCAAAGCTCTCTCAAGCGGTATATAAGTCTAACCGTTATTGCTATTGCTAAAAGCCACATTATAAATCTTCTACGCACAAATAAATACTCAGAGTGCTTTTAAGGAGAAGTCCCAAAGGAGCTTTTTCAAGAGGCAACTGAACTTCCTGGTTTTTCTTTGAAGACATTTTGCTTTTTCAATCAACCAAGAAATGTGGTCTATGCAGTACAATGCAGTGAACCATATTCGGATCTGTACATTGGGGAAACAAAACAGCCGCTTCACAAACGCGTGGCGCAACATAGGAGAAACAAAGCCATCAGGACAAGATTCAGCAGGCCATCTGCATTTAAAAGACAAAGGCCACTCTTTGGAAGACAGCAAAATCCACATTTTGGACAGAGGGGACTCCTGGTTTGAAAGAGGGGTCCAAGAGTCCCTCTAGGTCAAAACTGAACAGCCCTCCCTCAACAGAGAGGGAGGGATACGACATCATCTATCTCCAATCTACAACACGGCCGTTTCAACAGTCCCAAGAAGTTGCCACACCAGAGGTTTGGTTTCAACAGGTTCTCACCAGTTCTGGAGAACCTGTAGCGGAAATTTTGAATAGTTTGGAGAACCGGTAGTAAAAACTCTGACTGGCCCCACCCTCATCTATTCTCTGCCACCCAAGCCCCAGCTGATCGGGAGGAAATGGGGATTCTGCACTATCCTTCCCTGGATTGGGGAGGGAATGCAAATTTTACAGTATCTGTTGTGTCTCGCTCGCTCCCCCTGCCGCAGCCGGGCCCCTCTTATCTCCTGCCGGACGCTGATATTTGGAAGAATGTCCTGGCATGCCTCCAGCCCCCAGCCCTGGCACCATGCCCAGACAGGCCGAGCAAGACGAAGGGCCTGACGTGCCTTCAGCCCCCAGTCCTGGCACCATGCCCAGGCAAACGGAGCAACTAAACCCCTCCCCCACAGCATGTGAGCCTGAAGAATGTGAAACCAGTCATGAGCTCAGATTGCCAACAGCTGGAGGCTGGACAGATCCCCGCTTCTGGAGAATGGAGAGGCGACGTCAGCAAAAGGAAGGGAGGGGCAGGCCTGGATAAGTGCTGAGTCATGGAGCCACACCCCATGGCCTATATAAAGGATCTGCTTTCTGGCATTCTCTGAGTCAGGCAAAGTCTAACTTGGATTGCTGAAGTCACTTCCTGCCTTGAGAACTCTGATAGGACTTTGGCAGAGCTGCAGAGGCACGCTTGATACGGACTTCTCCGACCCGGCCATCAGCGGAGGAGTGGGACACGACAGTATCCTTCCCCTGCCACATCCACCAAGCCACACCCACAGAACCGGTAGTAAAAAAAATTGAAACCCACCACTGCTCCAAACCCATTTGCACCACTCAGGTGACCCTGAGGACACAGATAAACCTCCAAGTGGCCTAAACGACTCTCGAAAAGGATACAAATGACCAGCTGTCGGCAAGGAGCATAAATCTTTCCATTCCCCACCATCCAGTCAGAGCAGTGGTGGGTTTCAAATTTTATTACTACCGGTTCTGTGGGTGTGGCTTGGTGGGTGTGGTATTGCTTGGGGTGTGTGGCTTGGTGGGTGTGGCAGGGAAAGGATATTGTAAAATCTCCATTCCCACCCCACTCCAAGGGAAGGATACTGTAAAATCTCCATTCCCACCCCACTCCGGGGGAAGATTACCGCAAAATCCCCATTTCCTCCCGATCAGCTGGGACTTGGGAGGCAGAGAATAGATCAGGGCGGGGCCAGTCAGACTTCTTACTACCGGTTTTCCGAACTATTCAAAATTTCCGCTACCGGTTCTCCAGAACTGGTCAGAACCTGCTGAAACCCAACTCTGAGTCAGAGCCGAAGAAGCTTCTTGGACGAGAAGTGAAATGTCTTCGAAGAAAAAAATCGGAAAGTCCAGTTGCCTCTTGAAGGAGCATCTTTGGGACAACCATGACCTGGATGGCCGAGAATCTCCAGAGACATTTCAGGAGAAGTTTTGTTTCCTTGGGCGTCTCTACCCTAGAGGGGACTCTACTTAAAATCCCAATGTTTTGAAGAAGCCGTGAGAGATATATATGATCTGGTCAAAGGATAATAATAATAATTTTTTAAAAAAAAATCAAAATCAATTCCTGCCAGCCAGAGCTAGCCTTCCACCTAATCCATTTTTTTCCTTGTCTGCATAATCTTGGGTTTAGAAGACGCGGTGAAAGAGAAGCCACTGGGGTGGGCGAGGGTGACACTCGGGCATAAAATCTTGCAAGCTGGAATGATGAGTAATTAACCCAAGGCAAAAATATGATGTGAGAGGGACAGAAAGGGTTTGGGTAGCCCCCTCTGAACTCATACATCTCCTGGCTTCATTTGACATTAGTTCCTCTTGACCGCATCGCTGCTACTGCTACTCCGAGCTGAGCGGAAAGCTATGAATCCTTTCATGGCCTCCATGGGGCTTTCATGGCCACCGAGGCTGTTAATTAAAAGGACAACATCTGTCTGCAAGGCAACAAGCAGAGGCGAGAAGCTTGACGCTCAGCCAGCTGCAGGGACGGAGGAACACCGGCAGGGAAGTAGAAGAATTCACGAAGAAGGAGATAGGTAGAGGTTCCTCAAACTTGCTCAAGCAGATTCTTCCGTTAGATTAGGAAAGAATGTCTCTGAAATGGTTGAACCATGCTTCTGTCTAATTTATTTGCTGCCCATCAGACTCATAGACTCACGAGCTCTAGTACCGCCTTAGGCACAAAAGCCAGCTGGGTGACTTTGAGCCAATCACCAGGAGATGGTGAGTTCTAGTCCCACCTTAGGCACGAA